>NC_072732.1:98815068-98914743 GCF_026930045.1 Uloborus diversus
GGACGATAACTCAGCACCAAATATAGATAGAAAGATTTGGTAAAAAGCATTTTAAAGTACATTAGTTGCTGTTTAATGGGATATGCAACATGACTAATTTCAAAAAAATTTTAATTTTAAAAAAATGAAATTTAAATTTTAAATTTATATTTCTCAGAAAAGGTATAATGATTTTTTTAAAAAAATTCTCAAAAATTTGTGTGTATTTTATCTTTATTTGTGCAAATTTTCAAGTTGGGATCTCAATGGGATCATATTTTTATGAATTTTTAAATAAAATTTGACTTATGAAATAATGACATTTTTCAGATTCTAACTAGTTAAATATGGGGTTCTTTTACTGGAGATGGTCTAGTAAGTAGTAATTGATCATGACTATGCTTGAAATGAACTGACATGACTTTGAAGATTAGTACCCCCCCCCCCCCCTCCGCCACACAATCACTTTTTATCTTTTTTTTTTTCAAAACTGTATTTAAAAAAAAGCCGGCACGTAAGAGTTATAACCATAATAAACTGGGACGCACGCTGCTAACCAGTAGTGACTAAAGCTTATAAATGGGGGGGGGGGGGTCATAAAAAATAAAAGTCAGAAAAACTGAACTCATTTGCAGCTTTTTTTTCTTTCGGAAAGTGAGACGGTAGGGGGAGGGGGGCAATCTGGAATGAAACATAACAACATGGAAGGTTATGCTCAAATTAGCAAAATTTGTTTGATATATAACTGCTTTTAATATATGTATAAATACATCTCGCTGCATTGCTCTCGTTTACAAGTGAAATTAAAAGAAAACTAGCATTAAAGAAAAGAAAAAACAGCTGCACTCCAAATGTTGTTGAAAGAGTTTTATGTGGACAGACATATGACCTGATACTTAGATTTATTTTTAGTTTGGTGTAAAAGAATGAAACAACACGGGGGGAAACACTCCTATTTTGCTGTGATCTTGGGGAAAACTATTTCTTTCCTCCATCCAAATTTGAAAGTTGGTGCAGAGGTAAGGGACGAAATGAATCATAACTTTCCTTATCAGATAGTGAAATAATCAAGTACACTTTGTGAAGTTCGGACTGAAAAAGAAACACTTGGTCTGAAAAAAAAAAGCATCAGGTGAAGCGTGATACTAGTATAGTGTTAATCGCATGTGTGAGTGAATGTGGGGGGGGGGGGGTAATGTACTTTGTCTTGCTTTAAAGAAGAACATTTACCAACTTTTATTATGTTTTCTATTCATTTTTTTTAATTCTATTTATTTATTTATTTTTTACATTTTAAAAATAGTTTTGGAAAAAAATAATAAAAGTGGTGGCCCGGGGGAAGGGGTCTTTTTCTTACTTTAAAGAAGAATATTTACCAATTTTTAATAAGTTTACTATCATTTTGGTTTTTTATTCATTTATTTATTTTTTACATTTTAAAAATAGTTTTGAAAAAATAAAATAAATAAAAGTGGTGGGTGCGGGGGGGGGGGGGGGGTGCTTGCCAATTTACAAATTCACGTCAGCTCATTTCAAGCATAGTTATGATCAATAACTACTTACTAGACCATCCCCAGTGAGAGAACCCCATATTTAACCAGTTGGAATCTGAAAAATGTCATTATTTCATAAGTCAAATTTTATTTAAAAATTCATAAAAATGTGATCCCATTGAGATCCCAACTTGAAACTTTGCACAAATGAAAATAAAATACAAACAAATTTTTGAGAATTTTTTTACAAAAAATCATTATACCTTTTTTGAGAAATTTAAATTTAAAATTTAAATTTCATTTTTTAAAAATAAATTTTTTTTGAAATTAGTCATGTTGCATATCCCATTAAACAGCAACTAATGTACTTTAAAATGCTTTTTACCAAATCTTTCTATCTATATTTGATGCTGAGTTATCGTCCATTTTATGTTCAAGCATCCATGAAAAAAAGCGGGTTTTTCGAAAAATCGAAGTGTCATAAATAAAAAAATAATAGAGATAAAAATCTAAAAATTTGGACTTTTGATTACCTCAAAGGGTACAATCGATGAGCCAAATTTCAAAGAAATACAAAAGGGTGAGGGAAAAAATTTCCTAAATTTTGGATCACTTGACATGGAATGACCCTTAAGCGCTTTTTTCGTTAACTCGCAATAATTAAGAGATAGTACTGTGATCTCTTAATACGGACGGGTATCACGCTTAATTGGAAATACTCAGCCAGTTCTTCGCTCCGCTATTTTATTTGTGAACTACTTTTGAATTAGAAGTGGGAAATTCAAATTTGGATATGTGCCCTTTTGATATGAAAGTGAATGAGTGGGTACCGGCAAATGAGGGATAAGTTCCACTTAACTGTAAAAGACCTGGCGAGAAATAAGCGGATGGATATACACAGTTTAGGAGGCAAAGTCAATGTTTACGTATTTTTAAACAGTAGATATAAACCACTTCGAGAAGAAAGAAATTCATGGGTCGAAAAGGCTTATATTAAAGATTCGGAAAACGAAAAAAAAAAAAAAACTTTTTTTCAAAAGTAATCTGTTTTGAAGGTAAACTCAACTATTGGGGGGGGGGGGAGTTTTTTTCTGGCTCCATGTTACTATTATTATTTTTGCTTATTCTATCAATTTCAGTGGCTAAAAGTAGTACTTTTGACTGAAGGAAAAAAAAAAACCACTGTAATTTTTTGGTTTCTTTTTTTTTGGGGATGTGAGAGACCCTTAGGCCTCCTTCACACAAGGCAATTTAGAGGAATCAACATTCGAACGGACGGTTATGAGGAAGTGCAACCAGGTCCACTAGGTAAAAAGTTGCAAACATATATATATATATATATATATATATATATATATATATACTGGTGTGCAAAAATTAAGGACGAGACGGTTTTTTTTAGTATAACTTTGTACAAAAGCTTTCCAAATCAACACATTTAATACCGTAAGATTCCCAATACGTAAGGACATACGTAATGTAAGCAACACTTACTAAAAGAGAAGTCAGAGGGATAAAAAGAAGCTTTATTGAAAAAGTAGCATGGAGCGCAATGCGACTGAAGGCCGAAACATCACTGTGATGGGTGTCCAGCAAGAAACATCCGGTCTTTAGTAGGGGATATGATCTCCCCCGACTGCTAGGCAGGTTTCACAGCGTCTGCCCATGCTGAGAATGAGGGTGTCAATGAGTTGTTGAGGCATTGCTGCCCATTCGTCTTGCAGCGCCAATCGAAGCTCCCGAATCGTTACTGGTGGTAAGGTACGAGTTGCCAAGCGTCTGCCTAGAAAATCCCATACATGCTCGATGGAATTGAAATCCGGAGATCGTGCCGGCCAATTCATACGTTCAATATCCTCAGTCTCTAAGAGCTGTTCGGCAGCTACTGTGCGATGACATGGTGCATTGTCGCCCATGAAAAGGAACTGCGGACCCATAGCGCCTCTAAAAAGACGCACATATGGAAGAAGAATCTCGTTACAATAACGGGTCCCGTTGACTGAACCTGCGTCGAAGATGTGAAGGTCTGTACGATTACCAAGCATGATGCCTCCCCAAACGAGAACACCGCGACCTCCATACCTGTCCCTTTCAATGATGTTCGAGGGATGATCGCGGCTTCCCCGCTCTCTCCAGATGAGTATGCGATGAGAATCGCTACTCAGACTGAATCTGCTCTCATCTGTTAAGAGTACTCGTCCCCATTCATTGTCTCTCCAATTCCGGTGTTCCCGGCACCACAGAGAACGCCTTCTCCGATGGGCAGGCGTTAGAGGTACACACCGTATAGGGCGTAGTGCAAACAGACCACCACCGTGCAGTCTTCTGGCCACGGTAAAACGCGATACCGGTCGTCCAGTCGCCTGTATCGTGTGTCTAGCGATTTCTCCCGCTGTCTGCCGCCTGTTTCTTCTGGCCTGTAAGACAATATACCGGTCATCTGCGGGTGTGGTTCCTCGTGAACGACCACTACTGAACCCCCGGATAGCTGTTCCTGTAGTTTGAAATTGTCTCCAAAGTCGTGAAACGATGCTGTGAGCAATTCCGAACTTTGCAGCCACACTTGTCACACTGCGGTCTTCCTCCAACCTCCCAATGATTCGACCTCGGGTAAAAGCATCCAGATGTCGTCTAACAGATTGATTATTCACCATTTCTCGCTGAGTTTAACTGCTATACGGCGTGCAATCTCTTTGCCAGAAATACTGATCTTTCACCGACAACACGCTTTATACTACTCAGACACTCCCCCATTACGTCTGCCTGCATATCTGCGCATGTGCTACCGTACATCAACTTACTTAATCTCCTGATTGGTCTTTCTGTCCGCTCTGCCTCTTCTTTCAGCTGATACGCTAATTTTTCGACTTCGTCCTTAATTTTTGCATACCAGTGTGTGTGTGTGTGTGTGTGTGTATATATATATATATATATATATATATATATATATATATATATATATATATATATATATATATATATATTATTTAAAGTCTCACTTGTAGGTAGCACAATGGAAAGTGTACTAAACAACAACAAGAAACTCAAAAGAATATTAACAATGTAAATTGAAAACCATGTAAATATGAAAAGTTGAACAATATGAACAATAGAATGGGCCGTAACTGCTACGTTATCAAAAAGCTGGAGCTGTTGGCATATTATACTAATTTGCAGGTTTTCTAGAGGTCGGTAACGCACAAGTCAGCGAGTATTTGCATCATTATCAAATTAGCAAGAATATACTTGCTTATTTCAACTGCGTGGTAGGCTAAGCATTGGTTAACATCAAACGAGTATTATAAAAGGGGACAAGTTTTTTGAAAATACTGACATGTACTATCCCCCCCCCCCCCAGCTCTGACCTGCAAAAAAAAAAGAAGAGAAAACAGAAAACTTACCAATTCTATTGGAAGAACATAAAAATGCCAAGATATCGATCACCTAGTTGCACGAAGTCCAAATCCATGCCGGTTCTAACAGTTAACCGAAGGCTGTGCATCCAAGTAAACGCCTCCCTTGCGGAAGGTTTGGAGCGCTTCTTATCATTCAAGTCGTCCAGTGGACCTGTTGCCATTCGCAGTTATTAGGGCGAAGACTATAATTGTCGATGTTTTATAAAAGATTTCTTAAATAAATTAAAATAACAGATTTTTTTAAAAAAAATACTAAGTACTTTTCAAAATGCACTCAAAAGGACAAAATAACTTTTCGGGATCAAAAAGGACAATCTAAGTATTCCTTAAGTTTTCGAAAATTCCAAGAAAATAACACCACAAACGAATAAAAGTGCGGTTCAAGTCATGAAGAGAATTTCTTATCACTATCTTGCTTCCAATCATAACTTTGAGTGTTGAAACGTGCATATTTTTCTTATTGGGAACGTTTGGTTTAAAATGACTAATTAAATGATGCTTCAATATGTGGTTCAGGTTTATGACCAAAAGTGGAATAGTGTGGTGAATACGAAGATTAAGCCAAGTAAGTTTCATGTTGAACTGAAATAGCGTTCCTAAAATTTATCTACAAAACATTTGCTCAAAAGCCACACCTTATAGTTTCTATGTAATTTTCCTATTTATGACCTGTATGCAATTCTTTTAGATTACACAAGACTGGAAAGAAGTAATCAAACTTCTCATCACCATTCGAGACACTCAGGACGGCTTTGCCAATCAGATGAGGATGAATTACGAAGAACTGCTCGGGAGCTTCCAGAATGACATTAAAGCATCTTTGGAAGAAGAAAGCCTCAGAAGTCGCTATCTGTTCGCCGAAATTGTTCGAGAGATGGAAGCCATGAGAGCCGAAATGGAATGCATGAGGAAGACCATGAAAATGTTCTCCGAAGTTGATGGACCAAAATGTCTGAAACAACCGGATGGAGTCCAGTGCAAGCAACTGTTGGATGGTGTCGAAAGTGGCACCCAAACTGACGGTGATATAATTTTACGAAGACGACCGAGAATAGGATTAGTGAAACCCGTAAGTTCTTAAGAGGAATTAACTTTCAGACTTTTAAGATATAGGTCACGGGAGGGCACTATAATCTTCGAAAAAAAAATGCCCTTATTCGGCAAGTTTTGTCTGACGATTCGGTAAAAATTATCATCATTCAGCAAAACTTGGAGATCCATTCGGCAAATTGAGAGTTTCCGCCCTCCCAAAAATTTAACTTCGGGGTGCTCTTGCAACCATTTCCTTTTACTTTTCCCGAGACACGAAAATGTTTGATCACGTAACCAAGATCTGTCAGTTTCAATTGCATAGTTGTGTCTGATGCCGGAGTATTTGCCATTTACTCCGGTAGCATTTAGAACAAAAATTAGGGTCCAGGCTTTGCTCATGTGGCTTATTTGTGAGATATCAAACTCTGCCCACTTGCAGTGCCTATAGTTGGAGCAGACCTTACCTGGCAACATTATGAAGACTACGCAGATTCTAACCACAGCATTACGACGCTGCAAGGTTAGCTTTGCCTCAACTAACTACAGTAGAGGAGCGACATCGATCTTCAAAATAAAAACATCGATGTTATCGATACACCAACCAAAAAAAAAAAAAAAAAAATAATCTTATACATATAAAATCTGAGTATCTATCTATCTATCTATGTCCAAGCTTCTTCTCCCGAACGACAGTGAACTGACCATCGAAACAGGTATCGATGGATTCGTAATCCTCCCGTCTTCATGTCTAGCTATTTAACATAATCCTCCGATAATAATTAGCGGAGATATCAATTAAAAACTATTAATTATGACTCTTAGATTTCAAAATCAAATCCATATTTTTCGAAGGCTTTCCTCCATTCAAATTATTATTCAGTGCTTCAACTCAACTTTCCGCAACAACGCTTTTATTAAAATGTATATCGGGTGAAGAAAATCATTGAGATGAAAGATTTGTTGCCATTTTTTTTCTCGAATATGAACAGGTGAAATTCTTGTTTTTGTTTTGAGGCTTTTCCTGTAATCAGGGGATTTAAAATGTTTACTTTTTGGGGATTTTCCGCAATCTGCTGCAAAATTTCACTGATTTTTTTTTTCTTTTCTTTTTGTCCAATCCTGAGGGTTGAACAGGCGTCACTTGACATAACTTTTATTTTCGAGGTAGACCGTGCAAAGCCGGGCGACGCAGCTAGTAATAATAATAATCGCTGTTTTAAATATGTGGGGTGTCCGCAAAAGTCCGTTGTCATCCTAATAATATCTGAACGGCAAGAGCTACAGCCATAAAAGTGGGATCTAGATATAGTGAAATTGCCTTGCGCCTCACAATGTAGCGACTAACAGCGCCACCTGACAGGAAAACTGGGAGTTAGCGTTTTTACTTAAAATTGGCACGAAATACAGCAAATTTCAGTTATAAAGTTTTTCAATATCATCAAATGAAAGACATCTTTCCCACAGTAATGATAAAATATAATAGTCCAGTAGGCGTAAAATGCATTTCAGCTACGAGTCATAAGGTATGGTGGTTGAGTAGAATGACCTCCACGTTCACCTGACTTTTAGACCTTAAGACCAGACCCCCTTAGACCTTTTTTTGCAAAAAAGATACATCACGCAACGAGTGTCTGCAACATCCACTAGCGTTACAACAACTTGAAATCGTAATACGTACGTTAATGCTAGCGGTGGTGTCACCTGCCATGTTGTATAATTCAGCTGCATAGTGAGAAATTTTTCATGGGGGTTGGTCGTAGGCAATTTGTCGAAATTAAAGACCTAAAGCGAAATTAGGCCCTTACATGAGTTATTCATACTAGGCTTGGAGTCAATTAAGAAAGAATGTAATCGATTACGATTACGATTACAAGCTTGGCACATAGAAGATTACGATTACGATTATAATCATCTGCCAAAACGTAATTACGATTACAGCAATGATTAGATTATTTTAAAAATGTAATCGATTACAATTATGATGTTCCGATTATGATTTTGATTACTATTACAGATTCGTGGAAGAAAAATACCTGCGCATTATACATATTATTCTCATTGCTCGTTTGCGGTAACTATGTAATAGTTAAAAAAATTATGATATTTGATTGCGCATTTAAATACTACATAACTACACTCCTGTTTGTGAAAGTTGCAACACCACGAAGGACTTACGCGAGTGAGCTGAAAATTGCAGGAAATGTAAAGTAGGGTATGATATGCAAATGATTAGAATTGCAGACCGGTAGCGCATGCGTATGCTGAGCAGCGCCCTCGGAACGGCGGATCGAACCGAATATAAATAGACGACTGTAGCGAGGCGTGTATGATTATTGGTGGTTATATGCTAGAGTAAACGTTAACTGAAGCTTTACCATGCCTATTCGACGAAAAAAAGCGAAATTTGAGCAAAAATCGGAGTTTGAACGGGGCAGAATCGTTGGCCTTTGTGAAGCTGCATTTTCTTATCGTGCAGCAGCCGCTCGTGTGCAGCGTAACAGCAGCACAATCATACGTGTTTGGAAGCAGTGGATGGACGAGGTCGGACAGCTCGGGGAGTGGATCCCGAAATGTGACGTCAACTCGTGATGACAGTCACCTGGTGCGTATGGCGCTGACGGACCGCACAGCTTCTTCTAGACAATTGGCAGCACAGTGGTCAACAGCTACAAGTGTTTCATTGTGTGCTTCATCAATTCGGAGACGTCTGCTGCAGCGTGGGTTGCGCGCACGGATTCCTTTATACAGGATTCGTCTCATGCAAAACCATCGCTGCCTGCGGCTACAATGGGCCAATGGAGATGGCGTGCTGATTGGCAGCAAGTCGTCTTTTCTGACGAATCCCGCTTCAATTTGTGGCACCATGATGGCCGAATTCGGGTCAAGCGCTATGCCGTTGAACGGCACATTCCGGAGTGCATTATCGATCGACACAGTGGACGAACACCCGGAGTTATAGTCTGGGGAGCCATAGCACATCATGAACGATCACAATTGCTACGAATTGTGGGCAATTTGAACAATACCCGATACATAACGAAGTTTTACAGCCCCAAGCAATTCCTTTCCTGCAAGGATTGGAAGGGGCTGTATTACAGCAGGATAATGCCCTTCTACATGTCGACAGGACTGCCAAATCCTACCTTGATGCGCAGCAGGTACAGCTTCTTCCCTAGCCTGCATATTCGCCGGATATGTCACCGATTGAATATGTGTGGGATTTCGTTGGGCGGCGTCTCGCTCGTGATCCTCGTCCTGTTGCATCGGTAGACAAACTTTGGTTGCGCATACAAACAATATGGAATACTCTTCCGCAGGAAGATATTCAAACTTTGTTTCACTCCATGCCGAGTCGTATAGCAGGTCTTATTGCGGCGAGTGGTGGCCACACAAAATACTAATTTCTATCTTTTTTTATTGTTTGTTTGGTTTGAAAATGTAATCATTTATTTGTATTATTACCACTCATCTGTGTATTAAATTACATTCAACTATGATGCTTCCTTCATGGTGTTCCAATTTTCACAAACAGGAATGTATTTTGGCAGTATATCCTGCATAGGTAATTAGATATATCATATCTAAATGACTCGCCCCATCATGATGCATATTGTACGGGATTTAAATATTCATTGTTATTTTGCATACAATCAAAGGATACGGTTTCTAAAATTACCGTGCTGTATTTCTACATTCCATTCTCTACAATTTAATATAATACTATTTAATTCAGTCCAATTATTGAGAAAAAAAAAACTAAGTTTTTTTAATGCAGGATTTGTAAAACATGCATAGCATTTAAATACAAATAAATGATATGAAAGTGAATGTTCAAAAATAAATACTGCATTTCAATAGCATCAATGCTTCAAAACTGTCAGGTGTCATTCTCTGAGAAGTATAAAATTTTCCAGCCATGCCGAACAAATGCTCAACTGGAGCTGATGCGCAAAGGTGCAATTTTACTAAGCAATGGGTACACATGAGTGTTTGATCCCCAGTATTTTAGGGGATCAATATCATGCCCATTTGGTGCGCTGGTTTCGTAAGCTTTTAGTTCGCTTCCAATTTTATCTTTTATGAAAGAAGAACTATCACTTTTGGAAGTGTGGGCGGTTTTCCCCAAAAATGCGAGCAGTTTCTTTCTTTCTTTTCTTTTTTTTTGAAGGTAGGTTTGGTAACACATCTCCTGTGTATAAAAATAAAAAAAATACCAAAAGGCATATCTTCTTTTTACGTTTCTATTGAAGTCCCATCTCCTTTATACCATTGTAGAATCTCAGTTAACACGTTGTTCAGCAGCAAGTCAGGATTACACGATTACAAGACTTAATTACAATTATTGAAGTTTAGATTACAGTTACGATTATGCACAAGAAACAATTGATTAAAATTACAAGATTACGAATGTCTCATTGCCAGATTATGATTATGATTACACAAAAATGAAATCGATTACGCAGATTACGATTACGTAATCGGCGATTACTCCAAGCTTGATTTATACATATAGTTTTGAGCCTCAGGAGGGAGGCATGACCTCCCTATCCCCCCCCCCCCCAAATCTACAGCATCCTTGGAAACGTAACTGGTACAATGTGCTGAAGGAAGTTCAGTCCCGTGTCTGTCAATGTATTTATGCTGAAATACACCATTTTGAACATCACAAAAAGATGTGGTTCATTTCCGGCAAGTGCAGTTTTGTTCAACACGATAGAAAAAATATGCATTTTACGTATGGTGCATACACTTAAACTTGTCATCTTTACTAATAATAAAGCAGAAAGTCTCTCTGTCCGGAGGATGTCTGGATGTCTGTGACGCGCATAGCGCCTAAACCGTTCGGCCGATTTTCATGAAATTTGGCAAAGTTAGTATGTGGCATGGAGGTGTGCACCTCGAAGCGATTTTTCGAAAATTCGATGTGGTTCTTTTTCTATTCCAATTTTAAGAAAAAAAAACATAAGATGGACGAGTAAATTACGAAATTATCATAACGTGGAACCGTAACATGGGCACAAGCCAATTGGCGAGATACGAAATTATCATAACGTGGAACCGTAAGATGGGTACAAGCCAACTGGCGAGAAAATTCACCATACATTATATGTAAATATACAGCGAACCAAAAGACCTTTTGATTTTTCTATTACGGGCAAAGCCGTGCGGGTATCACTAGTTTAACAATATAAATCAAAGACTTAATGGGGAGAAATTATATGTAGGGAGAGAGAGGAAAATTATAATAACTTTGAATTTAGTTCACACTTAATGCCAGAAAAAGAGATTGCGAACTTATTTCCAAAATAAGTCTACTTCTGTAAACAATACAGAAATCGCTTTCCAACATATTGGATGTCGTTGCCATTGATTCATGCAATAGTTTTTACCATAACTGCTCTTCCAGAAACATAATCTTGCCATGTTCTTCCTTCCTCCGCCCGCCCCCCTTTTTTTCCTTTTAGCTATTTTGGGTTTAACACTAAAACATCGACATCGCAAAAACATCGAACGCAAAACGTCGATGTCAACCCTAGTACATGGATGGTAATAACATTGGTTTTTCGAAAACATCGACATCGGTGTTGCGACCCGAGACAGAGGCGCATAGACTTTAATAGTTATAGCATAGTTGCGTAATGCCATAAAAGGAAGAGGTAAAATATTTTTTTTTTTTTTTTAGTTTAAAGCCACAGTAATCTATTGTAATAGGAGTGAAAACAATGTACGTATTTTGCAGCTGTCGCGGGTAATGGGAAATTAAAATGATGCTTTGACAATAAACGCACAGAACTATTTAAGGTGGCAAATGCTTTGCTGATTCAAAAATTTCCCCACAGGGTACTAACTGCGACTCAGAAGCCGGTAAAGCTGTAATTGCCGTTGTAAAGAAAAGTCTGGACCAAATTCTAAAAGAAGTTAATCATCATTTATCAGTGGACAAAGACGAAGAGCGTAAAGACCTGCAAACGATTTTCACCCAAATGAGGGAAGACAGGGACGACATAAAGAATGCCATCGTTACTGCTTTCTCTTTGACAGCCGAGAAGACCAAAAGGAATTTCGAACAGTTCGGCCAGTTGGGACAAGACGCTGTGCAGTACATATCTATGCTCATAGAAAAAAATAACAAGTTTCTTACGAGGAAGTTGGAAGAGGCTGATAGCAGACTGAGGGAGATTCTGAATGGACTGAACTGCCAAAATCTAGAAGTCAGATCGATTCAGGAAACGTTGGATAACATTTACAGGCAGTTTGATGAACTGTTTCGTCTTGTTCAGCTGGGATGCCAGCTGAACGCAGGTCGCTGTGAAGACATGGCACAGCACCTGACGGCTAAGGCTACTAACTGGGGCACGCAAGCATCGGAATTGAAAGATGTTGTTGAAAGCTTTGCTCAAAGGGCAGATAAGATTATGAGAACACTGGAAGACTTGAAAGATCTGATGCATGCGAGAGCGAGCAGTGTTCCAGACACAATGTTCCCTCAACAACCTTCTATGAATTTTGAGGGCCACTGGTCGTCCAAAGCGAGTGCTTTTCAGCACCTTGACCAATTACACTTTCTGCCGAGTCTTCTGAACACCTGTTCCGAGAAATTGGAGCACCTGAACAAAAAAATAGAGAACGGCACCGAAGATGTACACATCTTAGTGAAAGACCTATTGTTCAAATTGCGGTCCTTGAACGATTTAGTGGAAGTGATCGGCGAAGACATGAAGGGATTGAATTTCGACGGGTCCGATGACAAAATTAGCATGACTGCTGAAGTTGCTGGCGTCAAACATTTGCCGAACGCCGGCGATTGCATTCTCAACTCGTCGGAACAATCAAAAAGCGTAATTACAGATCGAAAGCTTCTAAAAATCATCGAGGTGATTTTGAAGTCTGCAAAAAAAGGAAGCTCCTTGGATGCTACAGACTCTTTGTACTGTTTGGAACAAACTGCACACTCAAACAATCCTCCAGATTTAAAAGACTGGTACCGGAATGGAGTTAAAGACGAGACATAACTGTTCCCTCTCTGGTAAGATTTAAAATCGTTTAATTAGGTTGCATTTTCGACTTTCACCGGTGATTCACCTGAAATATTCGATCTTTCGCCAATTTCTCTGGTAGGTGAATGTTGATATTCACCGGCTATTGTCGACATTTACCAAATTTTGGACTTTACAATAGCATAACCGAGATTAACTAGGGTAACGTGAGAAATTTTTTAATTCTTCAGAAGATGCCGTGATTGGATAAGTTTGGTAACCTTTTTGATTGTTAAAGACTATTTAAGTAGAAAATAAGTTCAGAAGACTTCAGTTCACCCAAATATCATCTAAAAGAGATCAATTTTTGCTTTTAACTGCCAACCCGTACAGCACTTTTGCAATTCATGATTTGTTTTCTAATTTATTCACACGATGTGCGATTCATAATATGGTTGATACGCACTAATTTTCATTCAAGAAAAAACGAAAACTTTTAAATTCACAATCAACTAATGAGCAGTAATATGTTAAGTTCTTATCCCAGTACTCAGTACACAAACTTATTAAGCACTTTTATTATACTTGGCCTGATTGTCAGGGAAAATCTGAGGCCTGCTTTTATTTATGTCTCAGCAACTAGACTATTTAGAGACTTCGGAATTTCACTAATTGATTTGCTTCATCTTAAGGTACAATTTAACGTTAAAAAATTCAATTCTAAAATAAAATCATTTTTTCGGTTAAGATGGAAAACGGCAACTGTTATGTAACTTCACCATCAAATGTTTAAATATAAAACGCATTACTACAAATTTTGTTGCCTTACAACAGCAATACCAGTATTAACAGTAATCATAATAAAAATTTTGAATCAAGGCTGTGCTTTGGAGCAAGCATTCTATCCACTATCATTGCTTTCTTGAGATTTTTATCCTTATCTATGCCAATAATCGAAAGCGGTGCTAACTAAAGACACATATTAGGATTTGTATCACGAGTAACTTGTATGTTGTGAAAAATGAATTAGTTTCGCAAACCTTTAACATTTAAATGATTCTATTTAAATTAGCACACAAAGAAATGCTAGAGAGGAACACGGATTAATATTTACTGCCAAATGCTTTTAAAGTTTGAGACACGTCTATCGATTTTTTTTCCTTTTAGTATGAAACATTTATGTGAAAAAAAGAGGTGATATTTCGTGATGGTAACATTATTTTATTTCTGAAATACATTTGCTTTAAAAAGAATAAAATAACAGAATTTTTTAAAAAATAGTAAGCACTTTTCATAATACACTCAAAAGGACAAAATAAATTTTCTGAGTCAAAAAGGACAACATTCAAGTTTCCCAGTAGTTTTCAATCATTAAAAGACAAGAACTCCACAAACTAGAAAACGTGCGGCTCAAGTCATTTCACACCAAACTTTCCCAGAAAAATATGCATGTTTTCAACGCTCAAATTTGTGACAAAATTGTTAGATAATACTAATAACTTCTCTATCTGACCTGAGCCGCACTTTTCCTCATTTTCAATTATTTCCTCCTTGGAATAATTGAAAACTACAGGAATACTGAAATATTGTCCTTTCTGACGCAGAAAAGTTATTTTGTCCTTTTGAGTGTATTTATGAAAAGTGCTTACTATTTTTTCAAAATATTCTGTTATTTTGCTGTATTATTCAACGCTGATTTTTGGTAACATAGAAGTTGTATTGAAAAAAAAGCTAATTTGCAAACGATTACTTAAATAAGTTTTCTTTTCAGATGACGCTGGCCGAGAGTTAAAGTGAAAATCAGAAAATTTGGCAAAACGGTCTTTTATTAAATGTATGATTTCAATCAAAAACTTTGCAAAAAATAAACTAATTAATGGTCGTAGAATAAAATAATGTAAAATACAGTGGCGTAGCGAGAGTACTTCCCCTTAACGTGTCGCCACAGATAGCTTAAAATATCTCTTTTAGAAATTTCCGTAGAAGAGGCTCCAGAACTTTCCTTCGCAATGACTCTAAAATAATTGACCTCTTATTTCGGAACAGATTTTGAGAGAATTTTGAAATCCCTACTACTCATCCTCCAAAAATTCGCGGTTATAGGACATCAATTTCGAAAAATTTCCGTAGAGAGTCGCCTAAACTTTTTTTTTCTATCGCCCTGGCCTTAATGTCACCAGCCTATGTAGTCCGGTAATTTAGACATAAAAATAGTGATCAAATAATAAAAATTCCGACAAAGTCAAATCTTAGCAGAGACCTTGGGTTTACCATTACAAAGAAAGTGCCAAAAGTCCCCATCGATCCCATGTGAGCTAAAAAAATTTATTCAGGGTCAAAGGACAAAATTTTAGGTTTTTTGGATTTTCCTCGAAAATGGTAAGTTTTATCAAAAAGTACCTGAGACCAAAGTTGTAGCTCTCAAAATTCTCTATAAAAATGGCCCTAATGATTTTTTTCTCTAAGACCAATCATTTCCCAGATATCGCGTACTCTCAAAAAAAAAAAAAAAAAAAAAGCCCGTCACTTACGGAATCTCCTCTACTCGCATAGCCTTGAATAACATCTGGCTATTCTAGTTCGCGTGGCGTCGTTCACGTACCCAGGGGTGCCCATCCCCTCAATATCGCGGAGACCACCAAAAGCAAGCCCCCCCCCCCCACCTCCCACAAAATGCCCCTCTAAAAATTTCGATGGCGCAGAATGCTCCTAGGTAGGCACCTCTGACGTATCTGCTACTTTTCGAGTTAAACGAGCAGTTCGAGTGAATAAACGTATTTATTACAAGCGTCTACTGTTGTTTGTGCTGATTAATATTTAAGAAAAATGTCACAGTTTTGCTTTATTTGCAATAAACTTTTGACTGAAGGTGAAACTTGTGCTGAGCAGTCGTGGAATGCCAACTTTAATCGATGCAAGTGTTGCGAGAAGTGATGAGTTTGCTGATTATTTAAGAAGTCAAAAGTCCGTTACAATTCATGTGGATTGAAGAAAAGCATACACCCGGAAAAGTTCAATCTCTGCAGCAACGTTTGACAGCAGAGGATGAGTCGGCCATTACTTCAAAAGTAAGTTCACCTCGTACTAGAGCGCGATTAAGTGAATCTGAATCCAGCTTTTGTTTTAAAAAACACTGCTTATGGCGATGAAGCGGATGAAGATGCTGAGAAGAAGAAAGCGCAGAATTATCACAGAAAAATTCATCAAGTTTTTACACTTACATTCTCAAAGAATCCTTTTAAAATTAGCTAAAGATTGTTCTGATAATGTTTCAAAAGCTGTCCTTGCACGTATTAATTTTGAGTATGATTTAATACATGCTTCATGAATTTTTTCTGCGATAATTCTGTGCTTTCTTCTTCTCGTCATTTTCATCGACACAAAATAAGCAGTGATTTTTAAACAAAAGCTGGATTAAAAATCCCTTTATCGCACTCCAGTACGAGGTGGACTTACTTTTGAACTACTGGCCTGTTCACAAGGATGGATACAAGGGAGGGGAGATGGGGGCGGCCATCTCCTTGAGGGACTCTGCACCGGCAATGTTTTGGAATTGAAGTGCTAAAAAACTAAACTGTAGGCTGCCTTTGATGATGTTACAGGAACGAATAAGATTCGAAACCCTCCCGGAAACTTTTCAAAATTAAAGTTTCAGAATAGCAATTTTAGAAGATCTTCGGTAATGTTTTGAGGCCTTCCCCCAGATGTTTTGAAAATTTAAGTTACAAAGTAGACCATTTCAAAAGGATAAGATACAGGTAATTTTTCGAAATTGACGATCCAAAAGAACGTAATTTTAGACAACTTTCGATGACGTTAAGGAGAGGGTGTTTGAAGCATTCTTCTGGAATTATTGCGAAATTGAAGTCACGAAAACGCAACTTTAGAATATCTTTGGTAGCGGAAAAGAAAAGAATAGGTCCGTGAACTACTTACCTCCCCATCTTAGGCTAAATCTCTATATTTCAGTTGTTTCAAATTTTAATGATGTTGCAACCCCCCTACTAAGTATGTGTAAATCACATACGTAGTAAGATGCGAGTAAAAAAGTAAATCGGCCCCTCCTTGGGAAGTTTCTGGATCCGTCCTGGCCTGTTCATCCTCACGTTGCTGCAGATATTGAACTTTTCCGGGTGTATGCTTTTCTTCAACCCACGTGAATTGTAACGGACTTTTGACTTCTTAAATAATCAGCAAACTCATCACTTCTCGCGACACTTGCATCGATTAAAGATGGCATTCCACGACTGACCACAGCAGTTTCACTTTCAGTCAAAACTTTATTGTAAATACAGCAAAATTGTGACATTTTTCTTAGATATTGATCACCACAAACAACAGTAGACGGTTGTAACAAATACGTTTATTCAATCGAACTGCACGTTTAACTCTAAAAGAAGCAGGTACGTCAGAGGTGCCCACCTAGGAGCATTCTGCTCCATCGAAATTTTTAGAGGGGCATTTTTTTGGGAGGTGGGGGGGGGTTGCTTTTGGTGGTCCCCGCGATATTGAGGGGGTGGGCACCCCTGGGTACGTGAACGACACCACACGGACTAGAATAGCCAGATCTTCATGAAGGCAATGCGAGTAGAGGGAATGGTTAGTCTGAGAAAAAAAAATCATTAGGACCATTCTTATAGAGAATTTTGAGATCTACAACTTTGGTCTGGTTTGCTTTTTGATAAAACTTACCGTTTTCCAGAAAAATCCAAAAAACCTAAAATTTTGACCTTTGATCCTAAATAACTTTTTAATTAGCTCACATGGGATCGATGGGGACTTTTGACACTTTATTTGTAAAGTTAAACACAAAGTCTATACAAAAATTTGGCTTTGTTGGAAATTTTTGTTATTTCCATTGTCTAATTTGACTTGACTAATGACTGCGTTTGCAGCAATGGCGAAAATTTTCCAGACATAACACTCAAACCTTCCCAGTTTTCTTAATATCGCCGATATTAGCTTAAAGTTGCGTTTTTATAACTTCATTGAGCTAATTCTTTCTGAAGAAAAGAAAACATCCTAACCTTCCCCATTCCTTTAACGTCAACAAGGATAATTTAAAATTTTGTTTTTAGAAACTTCAGCGCACGCGCGGAAGATTCTTCGAACACTTCTTGCCCTAAGACAGTTAAGAGTAGACTTTAATTTCAAAAAAAAAAAAAAACCCACAAAACAAAATGAGAAAGAATGCCTGACCACCCGCTTGTCTTCCTCCTATTGTTACGAAACTGCCTGAATGCGTGTTTTAAGAGCGTCAATTTCAAAAAAATTCCGCAGAGAGCCATCTGAATTATTTTTTCATTTCATGTTTGGGTATCACCCTAACGTCACCAAATATAGCTATCACTATGCTTTTCAGATTACAATGACGAAAAATTTCTAGAGATTGCTCCAAGGGCGCCCATACAGAGGGGCAGGGGGGATCAAGCCCCCTCCCCTTAGAAATAAGAACTTCCTAGCTTAGTGCTTTTTTCTTTGCAAAATGTATAAAAATTTCTTTTCCAGCCATTAATGAATAAGATATTAAAAATGTCAAACTTTAATATCTCTAATCTGTACTGAAATCGGTTTCCACGGGGAAAATATTCTGCTAAACCATGGGGAAAATTTTTGAGTCCCTCCCCCTTTAAAATTTTGCATATGGGCACCCTTGGATTGCTCCCGAACTGTCCCAGTTTCTTTACGTCAGGAAAATTATCCTAAAACTGTGTTTTTAATGATATAGTCATCGAACCTCATCACTAAAAAGAGATTGAAGTTTCGTTTTTAGAAATTTCACCGACAACAATTTAGCAAACCTTTCCTTCTCAAAGATGGGCTAGAATTCACTTTTCAAAAACACCAGTTTCCTCGAAAGAAATTTCGGAAGGGAATCTTAGCCCCTTTCTTCTATCGTAACCAATCATAGCTTAAAATTGCGTCTGCAAGATTTCACTGTCGTAAAACTTTTAGAGAGCAACCGAATTCCCCAGAACATGAACCAAAGATGGTCAAAAATCGCATCTTAATGACTTAAATTTTGAAATTTTTCCAAAGTAGATTACCAAAAATAGTATTCAATTATTAAGTTTTTCAGAGTTCAATGCCAAAACATTTTCGTGAAAGCTATAGAACCTACCTAAATGTCATTAAAGATAGCTGAAAATTAGGTACATCTAAAATTTCAATTCTGCAGATTTCCTGAAGGTTTCCTCAACCCTCTAATGTGACCAAATACAGCGCAAATTTGACTGTAATTTTGAAAAAAATCGAAAAGGAATTCCTCCTCCCTCCACTTAACTTTTCCAAAAATTGGCTGGCTTTCGGCGCCAATTTAGCACATTTACAAGCCGAAGAGCGATGAAGATCTTTGAAAAAGGTGAGAAAGCTGAAAAATTTGAAAACGATGGTGACAAAAAAGTAGCTAAGAGGGACTAGAAGCAGTTTATTATATAATCAAGAGGCAGAAAATTGTACATAATTTCGTCCTGATAACTCTTAAAAATAAAAAAGCCCCTATACTAACATAAGATTTCTTTGTTGTACTGAAAATGAATTTTGAAGTATACGGAAAACAGAGATAAAAATAGCAAGATAAAAATTTTAGAACATGTTTTCAAAACAAATTTCAGAATAAAATCTATGTAACCTTCAAAGAGTTTTTTTTTTTCTCTTTTTTTAAATCAATATCACAAAGCTTGATATTATGAAGATTCATTTAATGAACATAATTTTATTTTATGCAAACTTTTTTTTTAATAACCTTTGATCCTTTTGTATAATAAATAGCATTTGAAAATTTTACCATTTCAATAGCAGCAAAAGGTGAGTTATGCAATTCGCTCCTCGGCCTGTATTTATCAGGGGTACCATATCATGATCTCCATTCTCCCCTCTTAACACCTCAGAGATAACTAAAATTGCCTTTTTTTTTTAAACTTCCACTTTGGAAAATTTTCAAGGGTGATCTTCTTGCCGATTTCTTTTGAAGGGGAGGAGGGAGGGGGGCAGTCCATATCCTTAGACTCCTCAAGTTTGCCCTGTGGAAAGTCAAGTTTGACATCCTATTAAAGAGCCCAGTCCGGCCCTGCATACACCTTTTTTTTTTTTTTTTTTTTGAAGACTGAATTTTGCAACCTGTACAGAAAAGTGGCGCCTATGAATACAAGTATTCAGAATTGTAAAATGTTTTATACAGGGATGTCAAAAACTAGAAAAAGCTATACTCAATTGAACTAAACTTATTAGAGTATGGTAGCAAATATGACTTTAAGTAAAGATAGTGTGATTTTCTTTTATTACTTGAAAACAATAATACATTTAATTGATGTACAAAGTAATATAATTCATTCTCTTTGAAATATAAAACTAGAAAGTTTAAAAATCTGTCACAAATGTCTCTGCTTCTTGTCATGATTGAGAAAACATGATGTCGTTTCCTTAGGTTTTCATAGAAATACATAAAGCATGTTCCTATCTCTCAGTTAAAATTATTTTTATTTATTTGAAGATCCAGGCAGAATATGGCGATAGTTCAATATATCTGCAGAAGTTAATGGCTGTTCATCTTCATTTATATGGCAAACTGGAAATGAATTACCAGTTTTGGGAACTTTTTTTGGAATTGGACAGTCTTTAATCGATGTTGAGGGCTCAAATAACGAGCTGCCATTCCCCAACAACGCTGCAACAGCTTCTTCAGTTGCTGACGATGTAGATGGAACAGCATCAACAATAGTTTTACTTTCTTCATTCTTTTCTTCAATAGGCTTACAATCAGGAACTATTTGGCAGTCTGTTTCATAAGACATACCCATCCTAAATGGAGGAAGAGTACCATTACTACGGCTAACAACAGAAAACCAAACATCAAACAATGTGACTCACTAAAACAAAGCCACCCTAATCATGAACCCAAACTTAATATGAAACAAATTAGACAATGTATGAATAGTGATTTGATCAAAAAACTGAATGTCGAACATTCGGCCAAAAAGGAAGTTGAGTAACAAATATTCGGTGGCCAAGTAGTAGCTTAAAAAAAAAAAAAAAAAAAAATCAGTAAATATATAATATTTTAATTTAACCATTAATAATGACAAGTCATATTGAAAAAAATTAACATTCTTGGCAAATTTGTTGTAATAGTCTGCAAGTTTTGAAACATACATTATATGGAATATGAATAAATAATTTATTTTATGAAGTATTTAAAATACAAATGTCACAAGCAGCAACAGGCTCTGGGCCTAGATAGGTTGGTCCTAGTCAATCATTATTCTCAAATGAAGATCAATGACCCTCTTAAAGCTATCGACCCCCTTGCTGATTTCAGCCTCTTCCAGCAAGCTGTTCTAAATGCCCACAGCCCTTCTAAAGTAACAATTTTTCTTAATTTCCAGGTCATCTTGAGATTTGACTAGCTTAAAACAAAAATTTCGTTGGAAGCAAAAAATGTTTTCTCTGCATCAATAATAAGTCCCATCTCCTTTGTCGCTTTAGAATCAATAAAAAGGTGGTAGGTGTCAATATTATACTTTCTGGTTTTCCCCAAAATCTGCCGGATAGTGTGTATTTGATCGGTAGTTGTTTCGCCATTTCGGAATCTGCACTATACTTGCTTGCAACAAGTTGACAATGATGTCACAACCAGGGGTGTCCCCATAGGGTACACCTAAGGTAGGGGGGTACTCCATATACTCTCAAACATTTTTTAGACATATAGCATATTCCCTCAAGCTTCAATTTTTTTTCATTTTATGACATATTATGTATATTACCTCATACACATTTTGTGCGTAATGGATTACTGGGAGTATACCCTCAGAAAAATTGATGGGAACATCACTGGTCACGAAGCGAAGAAGAAAAACCTGAGTTAAAAGACAAAACGTCACACTTACTAGCTACTTACTTTGCGAATGAGAGGAGATTCCCACCTGTCTATGAACTGCTATTGGCTGGTGCGTTTGATTCAAATGTGTGAAATGCTTTGCGCTGCCTTGCTCGTAAAAGTGAAAATACTTAACGATTGACAGAAATTATGACAAAAAAAGGTTACGTATATGCAGAGCCTGATTAAGATATCGAGGGGCCCTAGGCCAAATACTTTTTCGGGGCCCCCTTTATTCAAACTTTATAACTTTAGCCGTTGGTTGAAACAATTTTAGCCATAGAGTAAAGTAATTTCAGCCATTTGGGGGCCCCTAAATATTGGGGGCCCTAGGCCAAGGCCTAGTTGGCCTATTCAGTAATCAGGCCCTGCGTATATGTAAGTTCAACTAACTAATCCAATTTTTAAAGTGACACGCTTTATTTCACCAGAATATTGGACAAGGCGCTAGGAACTATTTCCTTCGCTTAGCCTCTGCATATTTCTCCATTTCCAAGTAAGCTTGTAGTTGAGTATAGCAGTTTCCAATGATTTAGAGGTGTAGTTTTCTAATTGGTTTAATAAGATAATGGAGAATATCTTGTACGTCAGTAAAAAAAAAAACAGTAAATTCTTGCAGCTTATAACATTGCAAGAGGAAGCAGGAAGAAAAAATTGATTCTAATAAGAAATCCAAATAGATGGTATATTTTAAACAGCTAAACAAATAAAGAATTCAACAATAAAAAAAAAAACTTGATTTTTTTTAAACAAAAGTCATTTGGAATTATAAATGTTAATAAGGTTACTATGTTATATACATACATAAATAAATGAATGATCAAACCATATTCACATGATTTGGGTACGTTCTTTTTTCAAAGAAACTACTAATTTTGAGCAAGTTCAATTTTTCAGAACATTATAATTCTCTAACTTTGTTGCTACTCTAGAGAAAGCAACAGGAATAATAACACTGATAACAGTAGATATCTTTTCACAAAGCTACACATATTTATTTGACTAACTTACCAAGATCCTAACAAAGCGTTTAAAGCATCAAGAACTTGTCCAGCAGTCATTCTCTGCGTTGGGTTCAAAACAAGCAACTGCTTAATAATCATATTTGCACTGTCTGATACCCTTCCATCAGAGCTATTGAGAAAATGTATCACTAATGTAGAAATACATATACATGTTATAAAATCGAATGTACTATTCCAAACAGACACTAACCTAGGTATTGAATATTCAGATGCTTTAATTTTTCTGAATAATTCCTGTGGCACTGAATCATAAAAAGGAAATTGACCATACAACATAGTGAAAAGAACTACACCTAATGCCCACATGTCACTGGGCTTTCCAAGATAAGGTTTCCCTGGAATGATATATTACAATTAATAATTTACAATCAATACAAATCACAACTAAAATAGAGATATGAATCACTCAACAACATTAGTAGTCAATAGCGTCACAACCGAGGAGGGAGGTCGTCCACCTTGTGTGTCACCTGTCTAGGAGACGACACTCAGCATACATTTGCAAGTTTAGGAAAAATATAAATACTTTAGTTCGGAAAATTTTCTCCAATACAATGCAGTACCATCACCAGTAGCACCACCCCACGCACTGGATGACACTCCGGGGGAAGGTGGC
Source organism: Uloborus diversus (assembly GCF_026930045.1). NCBI lineage: Eukaryota > Metazoa > Arthropoda > Arachnida > Araneae > Uloboridae > Uloborus > Uloborus diversus. The sequence goes on from NC_072732.1 coordinate 98,838,482, forward strand.
AATAAAGTGCATCCAAGAGTATATGAAAATTATATATATTTGAAATTAAAATATTTTTTTTTTCACAACATTTGAAATTATATTTAATCTATCAAATGTATAGCAGCAGCATCTACTAAGGCTACTAGCAGTCAAGCACCAATCGTTCAAATTTGTTTACCAATCTTGGGGACTAAGAGAACTTGCTTGAAATCTATTGTTATTGATGAACTCAATAGAAAAATGCAATGTTCCCAAGCAGAAACTGTCTCATTAAGTCTTAATTAGTGATTGAAATAGGAACTATGTTCCATGGCCTGTTAGCGCTTAAACAAAAGATGTTGTCTCTAGGTGGTGCTATTATGCAAAATATTTGTAATCTAAAAATTAAAGAACCTGTTTTTCACAACCGCAATTTCACTCTTTTACTTAATTTTTCGTTGCAAAATATATTAATACGTTTTAAATTCCTTACTTTTGTTCAGCAATTTTTTAATATAAAGGAAATCAAAAGTTGTATCCATCCGCAGTTCTGCATAATCTTATTCTCAAGATTCAATTCATTACACTAGTGGCAGCGCAGATATACATTGTTGAGTACAAAAAATTAAAAGGGACTTTACTTCACAAAAAAGACATTAATAGATCACCGAATAGCTATAACTGACCTACAAAATCTTAAGAACATAAACTCTAACAGATGCCAATACATGTTTAAAAATATTATAAAAATTAAACATTAGCAGATGATAAATTTAATAATTCAAGGTATATTTCACTTTCATATCACAATGTTTTATCTTTTTCTTTTTTATTAATATTGCTTTTTCATTACAGACGATATTTTGAGTTGATTTTTAAGCCTACTTTCCGGTTAAAGTAAAATAATATAAGTAAAGAAATGAAAGGTGGTTTATTGGGTTAAGGTTAATGTATCGTAAAAAATATTGCTTACTACAAAAAAAAAGTCAAAAACAGATAAAATAATTAAATAAATATCAAAAGATTAACAAGTGGAAAGTAGGGTTTTGAGATGGGGAAAATGTGTGCCTGTCGGTTGGCCTGTCTTCAAAGTCATCAGAGCAATGTTGCACTTGGCATTCCAACATTTTTTATGCATTCCTTATTTTAGTATTATCAGGGAGGCGGCTTACCATCAATGCATTGTTCATTCGGCTTATCAGCTCCACCATAACCACCACCACTCATATCTATTGGATTTCCTATCATATATTAGTTTCCAGGACAACGTTTTTTGCAAAATCTTAAGCAGCTGAAGCAGTTTATAATTCTTTCAAACCTGATTCCCTGAATTGAAAACTCATAGCATTAAACAACGAAATGATCACACAAAAATAATTTCAACACATGAATGAAAAAAGAAAATTAGGCCAGGGTGATTTTGATAACGATAAGCAATTGATAACACAAACTGTGAACACATTTAAAGGAGACTACAGGATTAGCTGAAAAAATTCATTTTAACTTTTGGATAACAAAAAAGAAAATTGTTACCCTTTGTAACTCCGACTAATTATTATAGTAAATGATGGTTTTCCCTTTTCTTTTTTTCGAGAGATTTTTTTTTTTTTTTTTTTGGTTTCCTTATTCACGCATTAAAAAACAATGAATTTGAAAAAAACACATGCTTTTAGTTTAAAATTAAAATATATTTTAGAAAAAAACATACCACTAAGCACATCTGGACTGATGTAGGCTGGACTACCTCTCTGATCTTTCAGCAAGTCATTTTCATTAAGTAAATGTTTCCCAAGACAAAAATTTGTAATAATAATTTTTCTAGTTAATTTATTTAAAACAATGTTGCCCAACTTGAGATCACGGTGCACTATGTTTTGCTACAAAAGAGAAAAAAAACTTTTAATGATGCATGCATTTTCATAGGACAGAAATATTTGTTACAAATTAAAAAACAAATTGTAAAGTAGATATAATAAGCAATGGAACAATTAAAATGTCTGTGTTTAAGTAAGTATGAGGTATGTTAAATCATTTTAAAAGAGTTTGGAAAAGGTTGAAAAGCACAGTGCCTGTTTACATTTTATAAATAAGACATTAAAAAATCAAAACTATTTCCATACCAACATCCTTTATAATTTCACTTTGTAGATAAGCCATTTTATAGACTTATATATATTACTTTGAAATAGTGACTTTCTTTTGTTTAACAATGCAGAACAAAATTTTTAATTAAAAATGTTTGACCAAAACTTTTTAATTTTTAAAACTGTTCGCCTGAATGCAAAGCAAACTGGTAAGGGTTTTCTTACAAAAAGGCAAATTATGTTCCACATAACTCAAGCAAATGTAAGCCTTAGTCAATCGGACTTGGTCATACAGTCACAGCTCCTTAGAACAACCCCTCATTACAATCTATTCTTTTGTTATAGCAACCAATGCATGAAGTCCTGTTTGCGATTTCACAGATACAATGCTATTTTAATGTCTGTCAAAACATCCAAACTGAACTGTTTATTCCAATATAAACAGTTCCTTTAAAATTAAGTTTAGACTTTTTTTTTTTTGTAATTCTCGATTGAAAAGAATTACTGGACAGTGAAATGGTCAAAGAAACAATGAGAATTATACACAAGTGATCAAAAAATGAATTAAAATTTTTTGAAAGAGCAGAAAGCCTTCAATACCTAAGTTAAGAGAAAAAATTTGTTTTTGAAAAATCTCAAATAAGGCAGAAGCAAACCATGATCTCTAATTAAAACAAGCTGATGTGTGCATCACATGACTTCCTTTTACTCCAATTTAATGTCATTTCCCTATTACTGGCAATTTTAATGTGATTCAATAGTTTACTCTCTAAACATCACCAACAGTGGCGAAATTGAAACAGATTTTTAAAAAAAAAATCGCCAAATTTGTCGCCAAGTTGGCGATAAAAGACTAGCGATATATCGCCAAGTGTCCGCCAAATTATAACACCACTTGAGTTTACATCGAAATTAACAATGATTTCCCCCCCCCCCCAAAAAGGGGCAAAAGACCCATTTAGAAACACCGGAATGAAACCAAAAGGGGAGGTGCACAACTAGACCCCACTAGGAGTCTACGTACCAAATTTCAACTTTCTTGAACTTACCCTTCTTGAGTTATGCAACATACATACGCGCATACATACAGAGGTCACGAGAAAATTCGTTGTAATTATCTCGGGAATCGTCATTATAGTCGGTGGAGTTTGTGAAAAAACATTTCACTTCCGGATACCAGTATGAAATTTTATACAGCGCTTATGTTCATATAAGAGAGCAAAAAAACGCCGGGAGGCAATTGATTGGTGGTCAAAACCCCCCTGTGGTGACGTCATCAAAATGCCCGCCTTGTATCGGTTAGTACGTTGGTTTAAATGCTTAGAACTACATAATAGGTCATAATTTTGTAAAATTCATATACATTATCTGAAAGCCGTTTAAAAAAGCTCTTCAACAGTGCTTAGTTTTATTTTCTACTAGCGGTACCCGCATGGCTTTGCTCGAAGTAAAAAAATTAGAAGGTCATTTGATTGTATTTTTACTTATTTTGTTTTACACACAATGGATGATCAATTTTTCGCCAATTTCCTATGTTAATTTGCTCGGCCATTTTATGGTTCCTTCCTTCCTTCCTTCCTCAGTTGCAAGACAGCCCTGGGTGAGCCCTGGCCTTCAACAGTTTTTTGTGTTACGGTTCTACGTCATGATAATTTGGTAATTTACTCGTCCACATTATGATAATTTGCTGGGTAAAATGTTCTTAAAATTGAAATAGAAAGGGAATAAAATCGAATTTTTGAAAAATCGCTGACAGATGCACACCACCATGCTACAAACTAATTCTGTGCCAAATTTCGTGAAAATAGGCCGAACGGTTTAGGCTCTATGCGCGTCACAGAGAGACATCCGGACAGACATCCCGACAGATATCCAGACAAACTTTGAGCTTTATTATTAGTAAAGAAGACAAATAGTTTAATAATTATTACAATATCAACGTGAAAATTGATAGGAAAACAATGACTTTCTTGTATTCGCCGATATTGAAGTAAAATGTTTACTGTTCTACCTGCATTATAAAAGAACCTTTCAAGTTTCATTAAATTTAATTTTGTACTTCATGTTTTAACACCTTTTGTCAGTATTTTACCTGTATACTGATTGAAAGGGAGGTTAAAATGCAGAAATAATCAATGTCACGGCCCCAAATGGATCGAGGACTTAACTATTAATGCTAGCATACAATAAAACAATTTTGTTAAACATGCTTACATTTTAAACATTTAAGAGAAATAGATGAAAATTACATGCTTTAATACAAAGAAAAAGTACCTGTTATAACGAAAACTGTAATAAGGTTTTTTAAGGAACGTTTTACGTATTGCACCGACTCTCACAACTACAAAGAAGTGTATAATGCAGACCTAATCTGACACATCGACAGCATGTAGACATCTCTTTGCACTTGCATGATATAAGTTCCTGTAATTTCTCAATTGTTATTTCGGGGTGTGCAGACCAAAGAGGTTCAAACTCTTCACTAATTTTTTTCCCTCACCACTGACATGGATTCAAGAGCTGAAAATTTTTCTGAAGACATTTTGTCCATAGTGAACACTGCAACATTTCGCTTTAGGTAATGCAGAAGAACGTTGCTAGATGGTGGAATACATTTAACTGGTCTGTTTTGCTGGGTGAAGAAAATTCTCCTAGCCTCATTTACGGTTTCCACTAAGCTTGATGAAATGATCACGTCAGGACGATGAAGCGCTGAATAAGTAGAAAATGCTTATTGTCTTCATTGATGCTTTCAGGTACTTTAGTATAGTACAAAAAAACTTTGTCAACATCTCTAAACGCCATCCACATTTTCCATGCAGTACCTAGTTTTACCAATGTTGGCAAAACTAGACACCGGATCAACTCATGTAAAGGCATGGAAAAAAGACAGAAGATCTGGTGCACCTTGTGGAACTTTATGGTGCAAAACGTAGATGGAAAGATACCGCAGATATTCTCCACTTCCATACTCTATCCATAGCTCTTGCAGTTTCGGAACTCGGAATATAACTCACTACATCATCCCTGTCAACAGTTTTCACGGTGGTCTTAGCATGACTCGAGTATTCTATAGCATGCTGAATTTAAGGAATAGCATCGCATCGGCTTCTTCGTGGGATACAGGAGACATGGTTTCAAAATTGTTTTTGACTGAAGCAATTACAGTGTCTTTGTAGGTGCATACAACCTGCTTCCCATCTGGTAGATCCATCTTCACGAGATTATCTGATCACAGTATTGTTGGACAATTCGAGTAAACTGAGGAAAAAGCACGTGAATCAGTGCAGCTCCATCAATGAACAATTTGGTTCCGGAATAGCTGTCAAAACCTGTCCAGTGGATTGGACGATACAAGAAACTACGTCAGACTTTTTTCTTGGTTTCCTAAATTTGCCAGAGTTGGATATAGAAGGTGGACATGAGCTGTTTTCATGGGAAAAAAATCTTTTACATCCATTTGAGTTGCTTGGCCGGCAACATATAGTTTAGCAAAACGAGTCCTGCCCTCCTCAAATCAACAATGTTTTGCTTGTCTTTGCACTGAACAGAAATATTTTCTGCTCATCAAGAGGAGATTGTTTTTTTTAATAACATCATGTATGGATAATTTTCTTAACACTAAGCGATCTTCTACAAATGTATTGAATTGGCTTGCGCTGGCATTACAGAAATGGAACTTTCTTCCGAGAGAATAATTTTGTTGCTGTTTACTGCAGTTAAATCGTCATCTTCGAAAGGATTCCCGTGTTCTTCAATTGTTTCAACTAGGCTGGAAACATGAGTTTCATATTGAATATAAAAGCTTTTAGTATCTTCATGTATCTAGTATCTAGCTTTTCAGTAGTAACGTCAGACTTCACGCTCTGATTTTCTTCAAACTCCCCAATCATGCGCACAACTTCCTGTTGGCCCTCGGGAAAAGGACCAACGGATGTGGAATGGTAAGTTCGGGAGAAATGAAGCAATGGAAAGTGAATTTCAATTTAAATAACATTTTATTTAAAACATATGTATAAGTATAAATAGGAAAAACAAATATTCAACATTTATAAAATCAAATCCCCATAACAAATTAAATATTTCTCCCCAACATACATCAACAAGAAATATCACATTATTCGTTTTCTCTAAATTTCAGTTCTAAAACGACCTCAATAAACAACCCTAAACAGCATGCCACATTTCCAAGAAAAACTATTGGAAAAATTTCATACCCTTGTAAGTCCACTCACAAGCACTTGGCACACAAAACATGAAGGCCACATCCATCAAAAGGATGAACTTTTGAGTTGAAAAAAACCACACGTCCACTCGTAGACGACAGACCATTCTCTGTCAATGGTCATTGCATTCCAGGCACACCCATACCACAGTAGAGGATTCCTCACCATATGCAGTACAGGAAATTATTTACCTGGTTTCTATGCCAAACAGGAGAACATTCAGCAGTAGAGTCTCTTAGAGGTCACCTCACCCTAATAGGGGACACGCAGTCGAAGAAATGCCTCACCCTACACTGAACCCGTACAGTCCGACCAGCTCGGAACCTAGGATGAGCAGCTTCGGTCCTCTGGTCCTGTTAAGCCTATTTCAATACATCAACTCTTTCTTTCTTTTACTTTTATTTTCACATAACCGCCTTCTAAACATAGGGTACTGTTTCAGAACTTATCCTGCACTTCAGGCAGGCAAAACGAACTTTAATTTTACACTTCTTTCTTAAAGTTCCACGTCCCTGCGTGGACAAATCAACCAGAGCTCTGATGCTCACATCAAAACAAACCGTCTGCAGAACGGAAGCAAATCATAAGAGATCGATTGATTGACTTTCTATTTAACCCATCACTGTTACCCCGACGCAATGACGTGACATCATCCAAATTTGCATCTGTTGCATCTCAAAGCAACTCAACACAGTTACTATTTTAACTGTTGCTATTTTTAAATTATCTTCTTTACTGCTTTCAGCAGAAAGATCCTCAACTCTTGAGGCCAGACATCACGTCCGCCGATGGGCGAAACACGTGATTGACTTGTTGGGTGTTTAGTCACTTGGGAATTTCATACCTCCGCCGGATAATTTACGTCTTTTAAAACCGGGAATCTATTTTTCTCGGATTAGTTTGAATTTACAGGTAAGTTTTAAACAATTAAAAATACATTCAAGCTCTTTACGAATCTCTCCAAGAACCAAAATAATGGCTTTTGCCAACACTTCCGGTCCAGCAACGATCCATTGTATTAAAGAAGCCTCATGTGACTTAAACGGGATAGATTAGTTGATGATTTTTAAATTAATTTGTTGTTTTGCTCATGCAAATGGTAGTGTGCCATCCTGGAAAATTTCCTCTGTTTTGGTACCAGATATATTTCCCCTATGAAACTCCTGGAAAATAGTTGGATGCATCTCTGGTAACTGCTTCCAGTTGAACAGAAATACTGAAGGTCATCGGGCATTATTTGTATGATCAAGAGCAAACATCTGTGGACATATGGTCTCAAGAGTGACAGTAAAACCTGAGAAATTTCCTTGACGAATAGTGCGCACCAGATTTAAAAGTATACATTCTAGCTCCATGGTGATCTTCCAGTACTTAAACTGAGGCGATTCTTCTGATCTACGCTTAACCCAGTCTGTAAATGTTTTGTCTATATCTTTTCGATTTTGATACGCTTTCTCTAACAGAATTTGGAGAGTGGTTACTGCAAAATCGTGAGCGTTATCGACTTCTCTTCACATGCAAAACTTTCAGTGTTCCTTTTGCTCTTCCTGATGTTGTTACATGAGTTTCTACTAGGAGTTCAGTTCATCCACTTCCTCCCAGCCATGTACATATTGCAGATGAAACAGCCATTTCTATGTGGAGACCACCTAACATGACCAACCTTTTATTTTCGCCATACTCATTCGGCATAGCCCACTGAAAAGATTTTAGCAGGGCGGGTAGATGGGACCTAGATTACAAACACTTAATTCAAATTCATTAAATATTTTACTTTTTCAAAAGCACATTAAAGAAATGATTGCAAGCTATGTTAGTATTTTGATGTCACATGGAACAAATGAAGGAGAAAAATTTATTCTAAAATATATTGAGAGTTTTTTTAATACGTTTTGCTTATTGAAAATGACATAAAGGAATAAATAAAAGCTATATGATAATTTTAATGCTAGATGGAACGAACAATCGAAGTTATCGATTTCAAACCGTAATAGAATTATATGACTCACCTTTATTTGATATTATTTGCTACAGCATTAACCAGTCAAAAATTCAGTTATTGAAAATTATATATGTATAATAAAGATATCACTGTGGAATTAGTTATTGCTGAGAACAGCAGAACTGGAGAGAAATGAACTAGGCGGATTGCAATCCAAAGTTACAGCTTGTTGGCGAGAAAAAATCGAGTAGTCGTTCTGATTCTTGCCGCTAGACGGCAGCTGTTCGCACTTGCAAGAGAAGTGAATTATTATGGGACAATACATATGTGTATTTAATCTGGTACGGAATTTTTAATTAAAAGTTTCACTGCGGGTTAGATGCGGCGGAACAGTTGGAACAGTTCAATCAGAATCCCCCCCCCCTTCGCTCCATGTAGTTACATTATTGCCGTGAAATTTTTAAAACTATTTACTAAGGGGGGGGGGGCAAATGCATATTTTTCTAGTTTATTTTAGAGCTTTTATTTAGTGCACCTATTTTTCACAGAAGAATGATTTCTAATGGCGTTTTGAGCAGTAAAACGAAACTGTTCACCTTTTCACGACAGTCATTTTGATAACGGAAATTTTAATAACTCTAAAACTACTTGTCTTCGAGGAAAATTCAGTCTCTGTTAAATAGTTCTTTTAAAGCGTTTTCAGATGATACACATTAATACTACAACATAAAGATCTGTAATATAGTTCTAAGCAGTTAAACGTATGTACTTATCTTTCCAGGCATCCATTTTGATGACGTTAACTGTAATAACTCTTAAACAATTTGTGATAGGAAAAAAAATTCAATCATTATTAAATAGCTCTTTTAAAGCGCTTTTAAATGATATACTTTAAAATCACAATATTAAGATCCATAATAGAGTTCTAAGCAGTTAAACGAACGTACTTTTCTTGAAAAGGCGGCCATTTTGATGACGTCATCACAGGGGGTTCATGACCTCTGATCAAATGCCTCCCGGCAGATTTTTGTTCTTAGATATGTACATAAGCATTGTGCAAAATTTCAGACTGGTATCCGGAAGTGAAATGTTTTGGGTATTTTTGTCACAAACTCCACGGACTATTATGGATATTTCGCGTGTCTATAGGTTCTTAGGCACTTATCCACATGTGGTAAAGGTCGAAAAAACTCAATATTCATTCGGGGGTGGGTAAAATGGAAATTAAGGTTGATTTTTGAGTGAAATTTTTCTTTGCGAATACAGTATTTCCTTTTTTGTGAAAGGAAGTAAAAAACTACTAATTTATGTTGCTTATCTTCAATGTACTTTTTTGTTTAATGTACTTTTTAAAGTGATATGCAAGTGGGAGTATTGAAACAAAAATAAAAAATAAAAAATTGAAGATATTTAATACAAATATGATGACCAGCAACAGGCACTGGCCTCCGCTAGGCTAGTCTTCTACAATGAAGATCAATGGCCCTCTTAAAGCTATTTCATCCTTACTCATTACAGCCTCTCCTGGTAAGTTGTTCCCAGGCCCAAAAAACCCTACTAAAGTAGTAATTTTATTCTAAATTGCTGGTTAGCCTGAGATTTGAATAGCTTAACAAAGACCCCTAGGCTTTCGTGCAAAAATTTAACCCACCAAAATTTAAATCTTTCTTTGTGATAAATTTAAACAACTGAGTCATCTAGTCTTTGAATTTCCTGCGTTGCAGGCTACACAAATTTAAGTCTTAAGTCTAGAATCATGATCTGAATTTGAAATTTTTCTTGCTAACCTAGTAGCCCTTCTTTGAATTCGCTTTCCGATAAAGAAATATCCTTTTTGAGATAAATTGACCAAAACTGAACAGTGTACTCCAAAGGAAGTCTTTCTAAACTTTTATATATAGGCAGAAGAACCTTAGATTTGCTTGAAATAGATCTATTGATAACCCCAAGCCAGGGTTGGCCGGATTGGACCCAATTGGGTTGGACCCAATGGGTTTTTTTGAAAAAACCCATTTAAAAAAATCCATTATTTAGCCCACTTTTGGGTTTTTTAGAATTTTCTGAGAACTTTTTTTTAAAAAATAATTAATTTAAATACTTTTAATATTTAAACTTCTTTTTTATTTCTTCTTCACAATAGGCAATGGACATAAAAAATGAATTTTGAACTTTAATAGTATTTCTTAACTCTTAAGGGCATTAAAAAATGCTTCAAAGATTTTAAATAAATATATTTAACTTTTTCCTTCAACTGGTCAATAAGGAACTCAAATTATCTTGACTAAGTCCTGTCACGTCAGATTTTCTCGGTATTTGCAGATTGTACAAAGGATACTACTTTAGCTAAAAGGCTCTCATGTGAATTATTTTCTGCAAACCAACACGTCACAAAACTCAAATAAACAAGGTATATTTTTTAGAAATTAACAGGTTTTACAAATGGTCGGACAGAAAACGGAATAGGATGTACAGTATTTTCACTATCTTACGAAAAAGTTTAACATTTCTTACTCTGTACACAGAAATAGAAAAACAGGCAACATAAAATTCAAGGAAATGTCTTAATTAAGCTGGAATTCAGTAAAAAGGGATTTAAACTACTTGAGGTTCTACAGTAGTTTTGCATAACAAAATGAAATACAATAAAGTAAAATGCAAAAAAAAAAAAAAATGTAGTAATTAAAAACGAACATTAAATTTTATCACTCAAGAAATAACTTTGCCTTAACTGTTGGTAATCATGGAAACTAAAAAAATCTGAAACTTCACCATTCTTGAATTTTGTCGTCTTTTATACCCTTCTTCAGAAAACGCTGAATTTTCCAGCTTTTTTTTATCAAGACAATTTTTGTGCTTTGTCCATATACTTATGCTACAATATGCTACGAGTACCCCACCTTTCCCCTAAAAAAAGACAAAAAAACCCACATTTCTTTTAAAAAACCCAGCTTTAGTTGGGTTTTTTTGGGTTTTATTTAAAAAAACCCAAAAAAACCCTGGGTCCATGGGCTTTTTTAAAAAAAAACCGGGTTTTTGTCAACCCTGCCCCAAGCATTCTATTGGCTTTGTTACTTGCTATGCTGCACTGTTGATTACACTTATCCTGATCTATTAAGACACCTGAATCAATAACACTTTCTGCCTGGCTATTTACAGGGTTATTTACAGGGTTTTTGATTAAACCCTGTAAATAACACATAGGCTTATTTCAATGACCTAAATGTGTACACTTGACGTTTCCCAACATTAACTGCCATACACTGCTTATCTGCTCACTTAGTAATATGATCTAAATCCTCTGGCAGCTGTTTTGCTTATTCTTTATTTTCTACAATCCCCATAACTTTGACATCATCAGCAAACACTAGTGCAGTTTTTCAATGAAAAAACCTTCTGGAGGGAGTTTTTTGATGAAAAATACCTTCTGGAGAGGTTTTTTTGATAAAAAATACCTTCTGGGGGGTTTTTTTTTTATTGATCAAAAATAACTTCTGAGAAGGATTTTTTGATCAAAACTACCTTCTGAAGCTTTTTTTTTAAATCAAAATAGTCCTTTTATATGCATAAACTAGTGTATTATAATTTGCATTTATGCTAAAACCAATGGCTCTGGGGGGGGGGGAGTCACCCCCGCCCCCTCTTGCTGCCACTGTCGGCAAAAGTTCATTTTTCCAGAAATATTTTAATGACTATCATTCATAGAAATAATATACAAAAGGGATCTGAAAACTGATTCTAGAGGAACCCCATTTAAAAATACACTCCATCCATTCCTAAAGCGGTTTCATTGTAGCCTTGAAATTAGTGGTGCAACATCGATGAAAAAACAGCGATGGTTCAAAACATTGATGCTCAAAATTAACACATCGATGATATCGATCGTAAAGTAATAACAAGAGTCTTATTATTTGTCTGATCATTGCACTGCCCCATTATTTTTCACTATATCAAGACGTGATTAGCAATGGAGCTAGTGGATCCCCAGAAACATAAATATTTATTAATGCTACAATATAAGCATACTTAAGATCATTTTTAATCTTAATTATATATGTAAATTAAGTTGAATAATACGGGAAGAATCTACTGAAGATCGGCGAGGCGACCCAAACTATGCAAAATGCGATGCTCCCTTTTTTTTTTTTTTTTTTGCAACGTGAAAATGTTTTTCATACGGGCTCATAGGAGTAAGTCCTGTGCTCTAGTTTTATGCCGAAAAATAAGAGAAAAAATACTCATATAAATAATAGCCGATGATAAAGTAACCCGCTTGCTTCAACAATTAAACTCGCACCATGGCATGATAATTTCATAATATGTTTTGGTAATGTTTAACTTTATTGTGACAAGGCTGAACTTGATCCGGTAACTTAACTGTTTTACTGATAAGATTGTGTCATTTCAGTGGGAATGAAGAAAAGAAAAAATGGTCAACAATGAGCGCTACCTACTGGAGTTTAGGGTTAATCCACTGGAGTTAGGGTTACCATTTCAACTATAAAAATATCACCAAACAGGCAATGGCTTCGTTCAAATGTAGAAGCAATTTCCACCTGTCATACCTCGACATGCAACTTTTTAGTTCAGAATATTTTCCCCTTACAACTACTCTGTTTCTTTCCAGTCAGCCAATTTCTCACCCAAATTAAAATTTTCCCTCCTATTCCCATATCAGCTAGTTTGCTTAGTAGAGGACCAAGCAGTACTTAATCAAAAGCTTTTGAAAATCAATATGAATAACAATACGTACATAATTTTTGCTATGTACAGACATTGTAACTTTATTGTAGAAATGCAATGAATTAGTAGCATACGATTTATCTTTTCTTGAAACCATGCAGCAAATTAATCAACACACAGTCTCAAAGAAATTCATAATCATGATTTATTATTTTGTTTTTTATTCTCTTTTTAAAATGAAGCATAACTTGCAAAATTTATCACAGTATTTTAAAATATGGGACTAAATAATATGCAATATTTTGAACATTTAACATGTTCATGTAGCCACTGATTTTTTTGGACGAGAGGGGGTTGTTATAACGAATAAATGCCTGAATGTCGACTATGGTAAAAAAATATTTTAATAAAGCATTATAACATACCTTATGTAACGCTGAAACAACACTAACAACATCATGAAAAATCAGCATTGCTTCTCTCTCTGACAACTTCTTTTCTCTAATAACATAGTGCTGAAGATTTATCAAAGCAGCTGTGTCTGAACTGAAGTCATGTGCACACAAGCAGTCTAAAACAAGGCAAACTCTTTTCCTCTTTTTCAAAATAATCTTTCCAGCTGCATTTTTATGTTCTTCGAAACATTCATCCTGCATCATAGAAAAGTTGAAATACATTTGGTAAGAATACAAAAATGAAAGTACAAAGAATATAAAAGGAAAATTATGATTTGAAAATTTACATGAGTATAAATTAATCTTTACTTTTTCAATATCATGAAATTAATAGAAAGTTGACTCTTGATATCTCCCCCTTAAGACTAAGAAGGACATTCAAAATAGCTGAAGTTTGGGAAACTGAAAAGCAGATATTTTTGATTTGGGGCACTTTTTATGATCAAGCATTATGGAAAAACAATTATACTAACTGCCTTCTGAAATCAAGAAAAATCCATTGCTACTTTGTTGAAACAGCAGGTTTGTGATGGGTGACATGAAATATGCTGCAAGAAAGAACTAGCTGTTTGTTACTATAGGCAGACATTCATTGTAGTTTTAACTTTTAAATTGCAGTTCAAGATGATGAGCATTTATGTACTGTTAAAACTAGAGAAGTGGGGTGGAAAATTTTCCAAAAACGTTCTTCATTCTGCTCTCTGTTCAACCATCAATCACTTCTTTTTTCAAAATAATGTCTACATAAATTCTTATTTTTATGAAACATGGGTCATTCCATAGCATCGAAGGTACATAACACTTTAGGCACAATCATGAACATTTAATTTTTCTTATTTGATTAATTTTTCAATGAATTTGAACAGTTCAAAAACACTTACCATAAGTGCCTGCGGGGAAATATAAGGCATATCTAGAAACTTAACTAAAGCGTGGATTCGTCTCCAACTTTATTTAAAACAGTCTTTGACAAAGAAGATTTTCATAAGAGGGTTTTCGATTTCGCTATTTTAAGGATACTTTTTGAATAAATCAAAAATTGCTACCTAATTGTATCTGGATCTAAAATAACCAATATGACTCAAAAATATTTTCTACAGCTGTAAAATCAGAGTTCAATATATTTTTTTGCTTTTTGTTTTTAGAAGTACAATAAAACCCAAGTTAAATAAATACTAATGCGCATGAAAAGTAAAATAAGAAAATAAACATCAAAAAGTACAAATTGCAGATTACTGCAGACCGGTGTTTCGGCATAACAATGAATGCCTTTTTAAATGCAAAAGAAATGAGTTAGTGGATGGTGTCTTTTCATCCATAGCATCCATTTTTTATGTTGTTATTTTCTAATAGAAAACAACTATTAAATAAAAACAAAAATTATATTTTTCATAGTCTACACATTGATACAAATTACAGATTGGTTGAATCAAGGTAAGTGAAACCAAAGCACCTTTATTTCTGTTCATAAATGTTTTTAAGATGGAAGTTTTTACTATATTCTAGTTTTATTATTCTTTTATTCTTCACAACAGGGGGGGGGGGGGAGGCAAAGTTTGAGCTTCATCTTTCTTTAAAGAAAGAGGCAAATGATTCTTTTCCCTATACAACTTAATGTTTAATGCACTTCCATAATTGTTTTATTGTGTATATACATATATGTATATACAGGGAGAGTTTGATTGAATCTGCCATACGAAAGAGGGTGATAGAAGAGCCCAAGCAGAGCGTAGAATCACCCATTATCGTGTCCAATCCTTAACCGTAACCGAGTTATGGTAGATATAAGGAAAACAAGTTTTAAAAAAGAAATCTGAGAAAACGACCGATTTCTGTGGGACCTACACACAAAATAAGTACATATATTAAAAGAGCAGACTAAATCCTACAAAATGATACCTTTCGCATTAAGATAGTCGCATTTTACTGAGAGCTACAAGCTTTGAAACATTGGACACACTCAGAATTAAAATGGTGCCAACGTTTTTAATCAATATCTTCAAAAACAACCGTATGAGCTAATATTGGGCAAATCTACCAAAAACTGAGCTATTTCACTAGCTTTCAGATGATACAACAATCATATTGGGCTTCAGGTTCAGTAAAAATTCAGGCTTTTGTTTGAAACAGTGCAAAAATTTGCATTCGTTAAAAAGGGAAAACCAGCAAAGAGTTGCACTTTTCTATTTTAAATTTTCTGTTTCGCGTAAGCATGTTGTTTCTTTGTTTAAGAAAACGATATTTTCATACCGAAATAGTAGTTTTAACATTTTATTAAGTGAGAAAACACAAGAGGTAACAATAAGTAGAAATAAAAGAAGCAATACTTTTCCGTGATTTTCACAATGGAAAATCAATAATAAAAAAGTTATGCTAACATCACATACAATGAGTACATTTAATCAATCTTCAAAATTTACAACAGATTTTGAAATTGGTCGCTGCGACAACTGATATATGTCCTTGCCTTTTTGCGAACGGAAACAACCCTTGCTCTAAGTGAAATTTCAAGTTTCACATCAAGCTGGTTGCTCAATTCCTGCAAACCGACTTCTTCTGCTTTGTAAACTTCTTGGTTTTAGAATCTCTTCACAAAGAAGTCCACTGGAGTCGGGTCTGGTGGTCTAGGTGGCCAAGGAATGAGGCCTGTACGACCAATCCATTGGAAGTTCAGTCAGAAAATCCCTATCCGCATTTGAAGCATGAATAGGAGCTTCATTGTGTTGGAAAATTATTTCTGCTCTTTCGAACAGAAAAGGGGCCAAGATCTAGGTTCTGCCGATGTTGAGGAGTATGTGCTACCGAATAGGGGAAAACCCAATTGTGAGTTCAGGCACGATTGCTAGAGAAGGAGGGCTTTCAAAGTTAAGTTATGAAAACATTGCATCAAAACAAGGGTCATCATTACCATTTCACACTAGTAGAAGAATTGCGCAATTCAGATTTAGAAAAGAGGGTAACTTTTTGCAGATGGCTACTAGCACGAGAGATTGAAGAACACCATTTTCTAATAAAGATACTGTGGACAGGTGAGTTGTTGTTCACTAGTCGGGGAATCATAAATTTGCGAAACTGGTGTCAGTATGCTGAACATATCCCTTTTTAATCTGAAGCTCATCGTTCCAAACTCGATTCAGCTTAAATGTTTGGTTTGGCTTAATCAGAGATCATATGGTTGGTCCATATGTGTTTTGAAGTAGCTTAACAGGAAACACATATTTAGAGTTCATTGAACATCATTTGCCTTGCTTACTTGATGCCATTCCTGCTCCAGAGAGAGCGGAAAAATATTTACTGCTTAAATTTTTTAAAAAGTCTCTAAATACGCCTTTGACAATGTATCTCTCTATAAAAAACAAATCTTGATTTTACTCATTTATACTTCATAGAATTAAACGTATATATACAAAGTTTCAATTATCTAGCTTTATCAAAGAGAACACACGTAACGAAATTTCAGAAAAAAAATTTTACTACAAAAAATATGGATCTTCAACTTTTTTTTTTTGCATACTTAAAACACATGAAAATTTAACAACTTGTTGAGAAAACTATGAAAAGTGCCCATTAAGTTTGTTAGAAAGGGCATTAAAGTTGGAAAATGTTGTGTAAAAGTAACACGCCCGAAGAGTAATATTACCCGAATGCAGATTTTACAGTTTCCAACAAAAAGCCTGAATTTCAGCTGAACTTGAAGTCCCATATGATTTGTTGTTGTATCACCTGAAAACTAGTGAAATGGGTCAGTTTTTGGTAGATTTGCCTGATTGTAGCTCATACGGTTGATTTTCAAAATTTTGATTGAAAACTTTAGCACCATTTTAAATCTGAGTGAGTCCAATGTTTCAAAGCTTGTAGCTCACTGTAAAATGCAACTATTTTGATAGGAAAAGTGTCATTTTGTTGGATTTTGTCTGTTCTTTCCAAATATGTACTTATTTTGTGTGTAGGTCCAACAGGAATCTCAAAAATTGGTTGTTTTCTCAGAAATTTTGTTTTTTACTCATTTTCTTTATATCTACCATAACTCCGTTATGCTTAAGGATTGGACACAATAATAAGTGGTTCTATGCTCCGCTTGGGCTCTTCTATCACCCCCCTTTCATATGACAGATTCGATCAAACTGTATATGTACAGTGGAACCCTGATTTTACGTTGTCCGTTTCCTAAGTTATCCAGCTTCTAACATCCTTTTCTGTTGGATTGGCCCACTAAATTCAAAATGGAAATTCTGTTTTTTTCTTTTTCTCTCCTTTTTTAGCAGAGAAATTTTAAATTAATGTTGATCATATTTTGACACTGATATAACATTTTTTTTCAATTTGATCCCCTGCCACAGACATGCTATTTATCTATAATTTTATTTTATCTGTTCAAGTTTGATAAAAGTCTACAAGCATATGGGTTTGATAAAATTATTATAAACTTATATATAACGAGTCTGATTGCAAGTTCTGTTAAAAGTTCTCATGTACAGCTGAGAAAAAGATTTCAGATTGTATTAACATCCGGTTCACTAGAAGTAGTACAGTAGAAGACCATTATAATGCACACCTTGAGACCAGAGGTTTTGCATTATATACATCATTTCAAATTTAGAAATTAATTCAAAATATATCAATGTATTTGCACTTTAGAAAAAGCATCTAGTACGATAAGTATTAAAGCTGAAATTATGAAATTTAATGCATACATTAACATTGTCAATTATACATTATCATAACAATTATGTTTCAAGTGCATAATAGTGCATCTTTGCTAGCTTTGAGGTTTGCATAGCAGCTGCATTTGGAAGAACAATCAAATTTTTCTACTGTGCTACTAATTATCATTTAAAACCTTTCCATTAAGATAGTCAGTTGAAAAACGTTTAAAAACTTGAGGGCAAAATAAAGTATTTTTTTAACAGGAAAACTTATCATTCACTTCTAAAAAATTGGGCATTTTATAGGTTGGGGCAGACCTGCGCCAAGCCTGATCGTCGCCATCGTGCAAATGTCTTTCAAGCGCCTTAATGCAATGGCGTTCAAGGAATATATAGTTAACACCTGGAGTGAGGTTTAGTAGATAAATTTTATATGGAAAACATACATTTGGCATTTAATTTATTTAAAAAAAAAACAATTGTGTAAACATTTTGTGCTTTGTCAAAATGTACTCTTAAACATGTATTGAAACACATCTTTTTATTTTTCAAAAAAAAAAAAAAAAAAACATTAAACGAAATATTCCTGTTTTCAATTTAAAAATTTTAAGCATGATCATTTTTTGAAACTGTTAGAGAGAATGCGTGTGCCTATATTTACAATGTTTAGGTTTTCTTTACACGAAAGGACAGATTACGAATTACTACAGTATTATAATAATTGTGCCTCTCCGCAGGCCTGCTCAAAAACATTTTTTGTTTATTTTATAAAATACACAATAAGCACGTTAGATTAGAAAAGTTCAATTCCTAAAGACAACATAAAAAGATAACGCATTTTAAAATATAGATTTAAAAAGAAAAGTTTAAAAAAACAAAGGGTGCAAAATAATTGTTAACACTAAACTATTGATGTTCTAGTAGTAAAACACATAAACAAAAATGAGCATATTTCACAAAAGTGGATGTAATCAGACTTCAGAATGTAAAAATTGAGGTTGACGAAAACTATGAAAAGTTGCTAAAAGTGCAAATTATAATGCCAAAAATGTGAACATTTGTAGCTATGCAAAAAAATCACCTTATTAGTCTTCAATCAGTAAACTATGTTCATGCAAATGCCCTGTAAGTATGCAAGTGTTATTTGGTTGGTGTCTTAACAGGTTTAATTTTTGAAAAAGTATACAGCACCAGCATTAGAATACTTACTTTAAATAAACCATGATGGTGAACTACACCTTCTTGATTGTGAAGCAATGATAAGAGTGAATATTCTGTATGAAGGAGCATTTTACCTTGCCTGTCATCCTGAGTTTCATCCTTAAGGTCTTGTAGGGTTAAAATCTAAAAAAGTAATTTTATAATTAAAAAAAAAACACACACAATCAAAAACTTAAATCATCACAAAACGAAAATTAGGGTTTTTTCAAGCTAGCATTTCAAATATATGTATACCAGTGCGACCCAACCTATGACCTTCTGTGCACATGAAGTCCACAAAGCTAATCCATGTGGCTTGTTGTTACATTCAATGGTACAAGAGTCATTTTCTAGAAATGTAGAATTTTCCGTCCCATATTTGCTGCAACCTCATAAATTTTTTTAAATTATTTTTTTAATACTAATAGTCACCTTCTACCAAACAAAATAACATAGATTTAACAGTGATAGACAATACCTATTTTTGTTGAGACAAAAAAGATATATACTAAAAAGTCATTAACATCCACTGTCTCTTGACTCAATGTTTGTCTTTTGTGATCTAACTATACTGCAAATAAAACTAAAAAATATCTTGAAATTTTTTTTTCATAATTGCCTCACACAATCAAATTCAAAACAAATTTTATATTTTGTTTGATTGCAATTTTGAAATTTTTGTGAAACAGATTTAATTTGTCCCTGACATTTTGCATCATTACCATCCAATGGTTTTTGCACTCTTTCATAACCACTTAATGCACTATTAACCCAAACTTTATTCAGTTTTAGTAGCAGCCACCTTAAGTTTGTATGAAAAGCAAAAATTTACTGAGGGGAAATCTTTATGCGTCTTGTCGTCAACTTTGTTAATGCAAATCGCTTTTAAGTGAAAATATTGTTTTACACAAAAAACTTGTTTGCCCCTGATGTAAGTAGTAGTCGACAATCACTTATACCAATAAGATGAAAAACCGATTATCATAAAATGATAGATCAGATCCCTAGAGTTTTGCATTAACAGGGTTTGATTGTATTTAAAATGTAAATGAGCAAACAGAAGTGCATCAGTTTGGTTTTGCATATAAAACAGTTCTTGCTTCTTTAGAAAAATGTAACACAATTTCTCTTTTACAATAATTTTTAGAAGACATAAGAGCAACTGGTGTCTGCCCAGTTTCGCCGACGTTTCATCCCCCCCCCCCATTTTTCAATTTTAATCATACCTTTTGCTATATTAAAGGGGGGAGGAAATTTGAACTGTCGGCAAAAACTGAGGACAAACCGAGCAACGAATGCAAATTTTTTTTAAGCAAACTGGCAGAAGAGTAGATTTTTCCAAGCCAAGGGTGGAGGACCCGAGGGAGCTAAGGAGCTAGAGCTCCCTCCTTTAGGTTCAAAGTTACATTTAATTTTTAGCTGTGTAATTTTTTTTTTTTTTTGATCCCAAATTTGCTATTAATCCTTCAGACCCAATAGCCAAAAAGATACTTACTCTCATAAATCCCGTTAATCCCCCCCCCCTCATGCCAGACACTGCAATAGTTTGCCTTCTGGGTATACTGGGGGATTAGTCTTCTTTGTGGTCTAGCTTTTGTAAATTTTGCAAGATAGTGTTTTTTTATGGTTTTTCTTTACCCCTCTAAGTGCAATACATAGTCCCCTCCCTGTTTTTCAAAACCAGTTGACAGATCTGAGGGGCAAGAATCTTCTCTCTTTTGCAGTTTTTATCTTAGTTCACCTTCATCTGGTCCAAAAACTGGATCTGCTACATCCCTTCCCCCCCCCCCCAACCCCTTTGTTCCATAACTCTGTACATGGTCAACTATAGGGAATAACACATTTCATTATAATTCAATTCCCTTAATATCACACAAATAAAGTTATTTTTTGATTAGTATAGAGCAGGCTTAGAGTAATGGTCGATTACGTAATTGTAATCTGCGTAATCAATTACATTTTTCTGTAATCGTAATCATAATCTGGCAATAAAACACTCGTAATCTTGTAATCTTAATCAACTGTTTCTTGCATAATCGTAACTGTAATCTTAATTTCAATAATTGTAATGAACCATTGTAATTGTGTAATCCTGACTTGCTGCAAGTGAAAACTTGTTAGCTGAGATTCTACCATGTATAAAGGAGATGGGATCGAGACTGAGGAGAAGATAAGACTTCAACAGAAACGTAAAAAAGAGGGCCTTTGGGCACTGCTGACGGTTGTCAAATGAGGATCATAAACGAGCTGTATCGTGAGTTGTTTGTACCCTGTAGGTGCCATTGATAGGGACCCTGCAGGAATGCAAGGCGGGGTTTTAAGGATTGGTCATCGATTTTCCTTTTCATCACTCAATGACAGGCAAACAAGTGAAGCTGGGGCCTTGGAAAGAGAACAATATAAACAGTACTGGCATATGTTTTTGGTTAGAAAGTTTAGAAAAACAATATGCCTTTTGATGTTTTTAGGTTTTTCTACCTTCATTCACAGAAGATGTGTCACCAAAACTGCCTTCAAAAAAATAAATAAAAGAAAGAAACTGTTCGCATTTTTAGAAAAACCTGCCCACACTTCCAAAAGTGATAATTCTTGCTTAAGGGTCATTCTCCAGAAAACATAACTTTTGAATGCAAATATTTTTCAATTTCGAAACCTTATCTTCTTTTTTTTTGTTCTTACATGAAAGTGTTACCTACTAGAAACAACCATAAAGAAGGGCCCAGCTAAGTTCTAATTATTTTACGCATAAATAAAAAAATTTAAAAATGCCTTGTTCCTAGAACATAAAAAAAAGAAAAACTTTTAATATTTAAAAATCAAGGCCAATTTAATATCAAAGTAGTAATTTGTTAATTGTGCAAGCAATCAGCTATTTTAATGATTAGTGGGAATATAATATTAAGCTCTCTTAATTAAAGTACAGCTTAATTAGTGGTATCAAATAAATGTTGAAAAGTTTGTTGAAAGAATGAATGTTTTTAGTAAATTTGAGGATATACTGGCAATTTATAATTTTGGTAGAATGCCTATTATTGATGTATTTGCCCTCCGTCATTTATTTTCCCCTCAGAAATAATGACATTGAAAAGGTCTGTCATGGAGGTGAGGAATTTTCCATTTATAATAGATACATTTTTCAGGGATTTTTTTTTTCTTCGTTGCTACAATCTGCACATGTTAAGCATATGAAAACATGTTCACTTCTTTTTTTACACTAGTTTACAGCCCGAAATTCAAGTTCACGGAGGTGAGAAGTCAGAATAACTATACTAAGTTTTTGAAGCAAAATCTATCTTTTTGTTTTTTGACAAAAATCTCACAACTTCAACTATGTGTCATGGAAAATAAAATTTGATGTCATTTCCGCCACATGTTAATGAGGAATATTATTTTGCGTTTCGGTAACGAAGGTGAGAATTTATTGTGTGACATGACTCCTTGTCCTACTAAAACACAATATTAAAAAATTAAATTTACTTGAATAATTTATATTTGAGACACTTGTGAAAGGAATAATAAATAAATAAGTATATACTTTTAATTAAACAAGTTATGAAGCAACATAAACAGTCACAGTGTGTGACATGCCAATGAGGTGAGAATTCACATGTTGTAAACCAAAAATATACTAAAATAAAAATTATTTTTAAAAAAACTGTTGGTAGGTTTAAATAGATATATTTTTGATGAAATTAAAAGTCATTGTTAAATGAATTGTTCTTTAAAGTTTTTACTGTAAAAGGCGTGTGACAGAAAAGTTACACTTTTTGTGGAATGACCCATAAAAGAGAAAATTGAAAGTCAACTAAAAGCTTATGAAACTAGCGAACCAAATGGGCATGATATTGTTTCCCTAAAATACTGGGGATCAAACATTCATGTGTAGGCACTGCTTAGTAAAATTGCACCTTTTGCGCATCGTCTCCTCCAGTTGAGCGTTTGTTCGTCATTGCTGGAAAATTTTACACTTCTCAGAGAATGAAACCTGACAGTTTTGAAGCATTGGTGCTATTGAAATGTAATAAAAGATTATTTTAAATGCAGTATTTGTTTTTGAAAATTTACACTTTCATAGCATTTGCTTATAATATCTGAATGTATTTTAATACTATGCATGTTTTACAAATCCTGCATTTAAAAGAAACATAGCTTTATTTTTCTCAATAATTGGGCTAAATTACATAGTATTATATTAAATTGTAGAGAATAGAGTAGAAATATAGCACGTAAATTTTAGAAATCATAACCTCTAAAATTTTGGTTGTATGTAAAATAACAATGAATATTTAAATCATGTACAATATACATTATGATGGTGCGAGTCATTTAGATAAGGGATATCTAATTACCTTTGCAGGATACATTGTCAAAATAGTTATGTAGTATTTAAAAGCACAATCAAAAATCATAATTTTTTCAGCTATGACATAGTTACCGCAAACGAGCAATAAGAATTATATATATATATATATATATATATGCATGTATTTTTCTTCCACGAGAATGTAACTGTAATCAAAATCGTAATCGGTACATGATAATTGTAATCGATTACATTTTTTAAATAATCTAATCATCGCTGTAATCTTAATTATGTTTTGGTAGAGGATTATAATCAAAATCATAATTGTAATCTCCTATTTGTCAAGCTTGTAATCGATTACATTCTTTCATAATTGACTCCAAGTCTGGTATAGATTCTGTATTTACTCATTTTAACATAAAATGGTTCTTTCTTTCAGAATCTTTTACATGCTCCAGAAAAGTTTATCCTCTCTCCTGTAAAATTACTATGGCGTGACATACATACTTCTGGCTCTGAGGTATAGAAATATGTAAAGCTTTCAAATAAATTGTGGTATGAAGAAGAGTAACAGCAATAATCAATTTGTTAATTTAAGCCATATCAAAAGTTTTCTACTCTTATTAAATTGTGGTATTTTTAACCGATTAAATAATTACTTTCTGAAGAACCCATAAAAATAAAATTAATATCTGGCATTAAATGATTTCCAAGGAGAAATATCTTCCTCAGTGAAAAAATAATTAAATAAATTAAACCAGGAGACTTGCCACTATCTTGGGTTTAAAAGGGCGCTTAATGTATTCTTGAACTAGATCAAGTTAGTTTTCTAAAGATGAATGGATGCATAATATCCTATCATGCATTCATCATCTTTAGAAAGATTTAGAAATGATTATATGTTCCCATCTTATCATTATAAAAACTTTCTTATTTCAGCATGCTAGTAATAATTAGTGGATATGGGATTCTGAGTGATTGTCCAGGTTTGCAGCCTTCCCTGAATTAACTGGCCTCTTAGACTGCTCAAAGTAATTAAATAAATAATATTATGACAAGCAATTTATTTTACAATAAAACTGTTTGCGAAGAAAAGAACTTTTAACACACTAGTTACTAACCTTCAAAGTATAAAAGTTATCTGTGCCTATTTTTCTTCCTAAGCATTGGACAATGCTCCTAACAGGAGAATTTCCTAGCCTAGGACCTAAATAATGAAACAGGAAAAAATCAACATCAAATCACAAAAATTTATCAAAAGGAAATTAAGCAAAACATGGATAACGTTTCTGAAACTTCATAAAATGTCAAGCAGCTACATAGAAAAATATGGACATAGCAATAACCACTTATGTTTTGGTTTGATTTATCTTAAGATCAATAAACTCAAACCAACTAACCAAAAAATGTTGCATTTTTTGGTTCTGGAAATGTTTTCAACTTATCTTCTTTTTTTTTTTTTTTTATAATAATCAACAGCATATAATTTCCACGACTCTAAAATAATTTGCTGTAGCAAAAATTTAAAAATTTTCATCTGCCTGCAAGGAATGAAAAATTTAGCAATTGTGGGGATTATACCTACCAAGAAGAAAATTTCCAGCTCTTTTGACAGTTTTGTTGCCATGAGAACTTACGTCTGGTCGACAAGTTGAACTAGTAGCATAATCGTGAAAACCAAGAAATTCATAATTAATGCGCTTCATGAAGTTCGTTAATTACAAAACTAGGAAATAAAAAACGTTGTTTTTTCCATAATTCGTGCAATACATTTCCTCTAACACAATGTTTGCTTCCCCCTCAAAATGGAGTGCATTAGTGTGACGTCACTTCCGAGCTGCCTGGTTCAGCAGTTTGTGAACCATCATTCCGTTCCCATGTTATCTCTACGAGGAGCTAAGTGAGGTCTAATATATGTGGAATTATGAAAAGATTTACCTATTTCTTCGTTTTAAAAAGCACTTATTTCAATACCAAGTAAGTTGAAGTATCAAATGCAATCAGTCTTATGTTCATTTTCGGCACAGATTTTATTTGAGAATGAGATAAAGTTTTGTTTACGTTCGCGTAATGAATCATTGAGCTACCATTCTGCATGTAGTGTTACTATTATTGTCGCAAATTTTCCTTCAATCAAAAACTACTTGAATTGATGAAACTATTTCCATATTAAATGAGTAAAAGTCTCCAAAAAATCCGTAATTCACGAAATTTTTGGGGTTTTTTTTTTCGGTTTTTCAGAATAACATAAATGTTTGTTTGCATTCGTAGAGATGTAGTGCTGGTGGTAATTCTGCCAGTTTTTTAAAATATTCTGCATATTTCAACTCAGTTATGAAACTTTTTATGACATTTCATAGTATGTTAAAGCATCATATGCAATGCATATATCAAAAAATTTTGTTTATCATCACTGAATGAACCACCATGCTCCACATTGTGTTGCTACTATTTTTAACTCTAAACGAATTCCTCACACATTTTTCTCTCATTAAAAGCAAGTTACATTGAGATTAAATAAGTCAAAGTCACAAAATAAACGGCATTTCCCTAGTTTCATGGGGTTTTTTTCTGTTTTTGAACGTTTGTTTACATTCGTCGTACCGATATCCTACGTTATATCGTTTACCGGTTCTGTTTATTCTGCAGATATTAATTTCTTCCTAGAATTTATTAGCCGTAAGTTTTATTATTTTGGTTGAAAGTAAGTTAGAGCAAGAAATGCAATAATTTTAAAGTATATTCTATGTTCACTTAACCACCCATGTTCCATGTTGTGATGCTTCAATTTTCACTGTTCACTAATCACTGCAGGTTTTTCTTGGATTACAAAGCATTTGCATGGGTAAAAGTTTTAAACTAAAGTTACAAAATACATACGTATTTCATACATTTCATATACCGCTATTTGTTCTTGACAGCAAGACATTTGTCCAGATTTGTTGAACCTATATATCATTTGCTGTGTAGTGTTGGTGTTATTTTCTACTTTTATTAATTTGTTCTTAGTATTTTATTACAGTCGCCCCTCGCTACTTTGCGCTTCGACTTTCGCGCCTTCACTACATCGCGGTTTTTTCTAGTTTTTTTTCTCTCCAAATATAGTAATTAGCCTTTTTTATGCACTCGTGTAAACATTTTTCTACAAAAGAATTACAAAGTATATGTCTTTTAAGTTAGGTCTGAGGTGCAAGTTGTAGCAGTTGAGGGAGTGGAGGTATAAAATTGCCGAAGAAAGTGTAAGGAATCGCTATCTCATTTTAACCGTTAAGCACTAACTGGAAAGTATAAATCACTGTATTATTTACTAGGGGATAAATACATCTGTAAATGGTGTTGAACAATGTACTATTTTTTTAAGTTGTATATGTAAATGTAGAGGAAGAACAAGGGCTGCTACGGTCACTAACGGGCAATTGATTCATCATCGAACAAGTTGAGGTTTCTCATAGACTAGTAGTAGTGTATAAGAACTGCATGTGTGTATATTTTATTTCCCAACAATTAACAATGTGATATCTATTACGTCTAACATATCTAATTTTCTCATATTTTGTGCAACATATTAAGTAATACAAATGTAATGGTGGCTAAGGATGCTGTTTTATGTCTAGGGGGCTCTAACTATGATAACTTATTTAAATTGCCGTAAGTAAATGTTATGCGCTCTAATTAGAAAAATATATACAGAATCCTACTTCGCGGAAATTCAGTTATCGCGATAAAGTCTGGAACAAATTAACCGCAATAAACGAGGGTTGACTGTAATAGGTTTACATTTAAAAAAAATTATGTGATTGAGACAATACCTAAAGTAGACAAAGTGAGGAAAAAGATCAACTCTGCATTTTGCTTCAAAAAAGAATGGGATTCTAGGAAAAGTATCTGTCTTTAAGCCGTTCTACACTGTGGCTTTTACTATCGAAATTCCAAGTATTTTGTTACCTAATACATTCAGTATAAGACTTTTAGCCGACACTCATTTTTCAATGTCATTCAAACATGATTTCTAAGAATATGTGCTGAAAATTGCTTAATTGAAATGTGTTGTTTACTTATAAATCTGATAATTTTTGAATATTTTGATTGGAACATTTTATCTGCTTAGTTGTATTTATGTACATCTTTTGATATATTCCTTTTTTCCTTCAGAACCATGAATTTTTTGCACCCATTTGCAATCACTTCAGTGAGCGTGATGGCTTAGATTCCCAAAAGATGAGAAGCAGAAAGAAATTAGAACAGAAATATAAGGTAAAATTTAGTTTTATTATGTTAATATCTATGCATAATCATTTAATTTTATACAATAAGAATTAAAAGTATATTAAGTTAAAAGCTGTTGGGTCATTCAAGAACCTGACATATTTATTACTTTTTACCTACATTTTACTGCTAAATAATTATATAAGTATGTATCTCGCAAGAGAATTGTCATGTGAGGAAATCGAAGAAATAACTTCATTCGAAAATTGAAATACTATCAGCCCCTTTTATTCAGGTAGCTAACCTCCCGGAACCGAATATTTTCCCTTAAACGCAATGTTAACAATCCCCATTTAGTCGAATAATAATTTTCTTGGACAATCAAATTATATTCATCAGTTTCGCAAAGATTTTTGTCGATATATTTGAAGGAAGGTTACGACCTCCCCCCCTCCTCCTCTGAATCCACACTAGTCATTCGCATTTTCTGTGGTCTCCTTTGAGAGAAAGGTTACCATATTTGGTTATCTATCAAATTCTTTTGATATTTGGTTTTGAGCTTTAAATGTTGCCACAATTGTCATTAGTGTGTGTTAAAATATATATTTGATCCCACTGTTATAATCATCTCCCTAGCGTTACCTTTACCAGTTTGTGTCGCAAGCCCGTTCTGTATTTGTCAAGAAGTATGCAAAAATATTTTAATCACATTTTTCCTCCCAGACAGTTTCTTAATCTCGGCCTGGTAATATACCCTAGCTCCTATATGGGGGATATAACTAGCTTTATGCATGGTAAACGAATTTGGTTAGCAAATAGGGATGTACCAAATATTTGTTGGTATTCGATTCACTGAACTATTCGACTCACAAAACAAACCAAGCATTAGGTTCAGCCGAATAACCTTGCAACTGTAAATACTCGGACAATTTGTTAATAAACCCATATTTATGTATACAATGAATTAATGTTATAGTATATACAGATTGTTACTTACTAATATTGTCACATTCAAAGTAATTTTATTGTTAACACTTAGATATTACATTTAAATTTCGTTGCTTTTCAGTTTTCTTTCTTCTTCTAAGTTTATGACGTCGTATGACATTAATATAAAATGAGGCAAAGGATAGAAAGTGCCAATTCAAATAAGTATTCCTCTGAACAAGAGAGTATACTATTTTAGCCATTAGTGTTCACATATTTTTTTCTGTTTTTCACTGTTGGTTTAAAAAAAAATATTTGAATATTTTTACTCAAAATAGCTCAATTTCCTAACATTTCCCAATTTTTGGAAGAACATTTCCAAATATCCTTATTTTTAGCTTTATTGCATGCATATCTAATGTAAAATTTCCTCAAAAGTTAAAACTATCCCTTAAAAGTTCTTACTTAATATATTCTTATTTTCAAGACCAAAATCCACAGAATGGAGTAGCAACCCTCTCTTTTAAACCTTTCTTACTCAAAAAGGATTTATGTGCCGCATTTTTTCCTTTTAGGTCATCATAACTGGAGTGTCTGGAGTCAGATTCATTGGCGTAGCAATAAGTTTTTCATATGGACTGATATTCGCTTACAGCTTAAAGTGTTTGTATTGAAAATGTACATATTATAAATGTATGTAAAAAAATAAAAGTTTTATGTAAAAAAATTGAATATTATTTGTTACACAAAATGTTTAACATTCAAAAGAATAATTCTTATTTAAAATATATAAGTCTAGTAGTATATATTTGTTTTACTTTTTATGCCTTTCTTTTTCAACGGGTATTTAATTAAGAAATATCAGAGAAGTAACAAATATTCATTTCCTAGAAATGCATTTATCCTTAAAGTGAATTATTTAAATATAAATTTTTCAGAAACTCTCTTTTGAAGAACAAAAGTGGGATAGACTTAAAAAAAAAAAAAAAAAAAACTATTCACTATTGTTTTTTAATTAATTTTTAATGTGTTGATTTAATTTTTTCCTATCATGAATGTTTACACAATTACAAGTAATCCAATGTTGTTTTGGTAGGAAGATTAAGGAAAATATTACCCCCAGCTTCCAATATTGTTAAGTTTTCAATATAGACTTCTCGTACGGGAGGGGAAACTGCTCCCTCGTTTCAAAATGTCATATTTCATGAGAATAGAACCATTAATTGGAAATGGGTAGTTTACAATGGTCATCCAATGAAATTTTTCATGCTATGTTTGATATTTATAGAGGCTCTTTTAACCAGTAATGTTAAAAACTAATAACATAGCCCAATTTTACAGTACAAGTTCAGCTTTGGATACACCGAAGCCTCCTCACTTCTTTTAATCCCCACTTTTGTGGTGTACCAGCTGCCTATGATTTTCAGAAATCCCTTAAAAGATATCAAAGGTTCATATAAATTTGCATTGCGGTAAGCCGCTGCATTTATTTACATTTATTACAGTTTTTTTGTCTACATTCTGTTTTCTGCCAGACGTCATCAATAAGCTCACTTCTTTTGCATTGAAGAAAAGGGCTCCTCATAACCACGAAATGCATGTATGCTGTATCTGTGATCAAATGTAGCTGAGCCTTGTTTCTGTAGTCAGGTGTGACAAATCAAACCATTTAACAATGCCATCTGAAAAAGGAACTAATGTATATATAATATATTTACATTTTATACTTACTACCAAAAATTCATTCACAAAAGACATTATAATAAGAATTGTAGAAATATGGGAAACAAAGAAGACAAAGATTAATTTTCAGTTAATAAATCTACTACAACCATATCAAGTAATTTAAAGAAAAAATCATGGTATGGAACTGAGATTTTGGAAATTTAAACCATGGCGATGCAGTTGTTGTGAATGGTACCGATAAAAATCAGCTGTTTTTCTAAATGTAAAAGATAATGAATACTACTGATTTCAATGATCACTCATTCCAAGGATATTTTGAGAATTTGGAATCTGTACCTAACATTTTTTTCTTAATTTTAAAAATTATACCAATCCTCCAAAAAAGAGAAAAGTTAACAAAAGGGATATTTAAACTATTTTGCTATTTACATTCAAGAAAATCTACAAAAAAAAAAAACTTATCTAAGGTATAAATATATCATATAGCGCATTTTAAAAATGTAAATAAAAAACATCTTGTAAAGTACATACAGTCGACTCTCAAACTCACTGAGCTGAAATCCGCAATTGAAGTAGTGAGAAGCAAAGGGATGTAAGTGCAAAAATTAAAAATTTGGAGCCAACTAGAGGACAAAAGGTAGGTGAACCTCTCCTCTGTTTTGGGGTAAGAGATATTACTAATAGCAGGGGGGGGGGGTGGAGAAAGGACACCTGTTGGCTCGAGACTGAAGAGGGCCTAAGATTTTTAAAAGGAGGGGTAAAATATGTAAAGAGACGTAGTTGTAAACAATTTGGAGGGGGCTTGTAAAAGTCATTTGTGACGGGCCCCAAACCGGTTAATGAAGGCCTACCTAAGACTGCAACTTCAAAGGTTTTTTACTCAAAACTCGAAAATGTCCATTTACTTCTCAGTGTTTCAATTGTCTAAAATTTGCACAATATTTCAGATCAAAACAATGAAATTTACACAATAAAATATAGAGTTGGAATCTGAAATAAAAATAATATTTAAAATTAATGATAAGAAAAGTTAAATGTTTAAAAAGTTGAATAAATTTGTGTTTTAAGGTTAAATTCCAACACATTGTTTGAATAATAAGTCTATCATAATTATTTTATAATAGGATTTGTACTGACTACTGACTGTCAGATTTCACTACTTCAAGATTTCTTTCTGGTGGTTTTTAAAATGTAAGGTATTAAACTCTTACAATTTCATTTAATACATAAAGCAGTTACTTTCAATTAAGTGTCAATGATTGAAAAAGGGGGAAAAAATCAATATGTGAGGAAATAAAATAAGTACAAGTTCTAGAACACTGAATAATAAAAAATAAATACACATAGCATTATAGGTTTAATTTCGTTAGACCTGGGCTAATTTTTTTTCCTTAAAAATAGCTCAGAAAATGACAGAAGTAAAATTAAATGATCATTATGAGCTGTAATAATCGAAAATAAATTAAGAATGCTGCAACAGAGAACAAATTGTAAAATTATTGTTCTGAAAGCTTTTCCAAAGTTTCATTATCAATACACTGTACAACTTTTCTTTCATGCTTGCCTGAACATTCCCCATAATATCTAAACCATCACCATCATAAAGGATGAACATGTGATTTTGAAATTCTAGAGAGTTTGCTTCTTTAGCAAGAAGCTTTCTCTCACCAGCACTTTTCTCGAGATTTGAAAGAAGCAAAGTACTGAAATAAAAATTCAAAAAAATTCAGAACTTTTCCACGAATTCAACTTTAGAAAATTTGTACACGAAACATTGAATAACAATTTGTAAATCCATATTGTGGTATTTTGTGATGTATTAAAAACTTGTTAACGGTACGAAAACAAGTTACATTTTGAAATGTCTGGCTAGTGCCACCACTCACAAAACTAATTGCACACAATGTTTCAAGTTTTAATAACTCCAATTAATTTTTGACAGTTGCTTCGTTAAATTAAATACAGAATACAAAATCATAAATATTTTACATATAATCAGATATGAAATAAAAATCCAAAAGTATTCAATATATTATGCTAATGGCAGTGTTAGAAATCCTTAGAAAAAGTAACTAGTCCGTTAACAGAATAACTGGTCAACTAAACAACAAATGCAGTTAAACTAGAAATGTGTTCCTACATCAGATTGTAACCATTTTACTTAATTTTTAATTTTTTGTAAAATCTTCAAAATGTAGTTATAATTGGCTTTAATTAAAAATTCATCTAAGAAAAATTTACCTCAATTTAATCAAACAAAATTACTGCAAATTTAAAAATAAAATTTTAAAGCTGTAAATAATATGATATTTCTGAATTAGAGATGATCATTAACTACTATTACTACTATTGTTGGAGCAAGTCTAACCCAATACTCCGACAGTATCACAATGTTGTGAAAAAGATCTGCGTAGACTTCACAATGCTGCCAGATTAGGTTTGCACCGACTTTAGTCTCAGGGACTTGAACTCTATTTCATGGTGGTGGGACCAGGACCCGGGATTAAGACATCAGGGGGCCCTAGGCTGTAGGGGCTCATCTGTAGTCAATCCTTACAATTTTAACCATTAGCCAAAATAGTTACGGGCCTTTTGGGATCCCAGGCCACAATCTAGTTTGCCAATTCGGTAAGCAGGGCTTGGGTTTGAGTTTTCACTGGCCTTGGACTAGCGGACTGCCAGCGATTTCAATCGCTGCTCATGGGGGAAAAAATTATTAGCATACTTTTGGAAACTGGTATCACTAAAACTTTATGTGAACGACTTCCATCCAATTTAAAGTTTTCTTAAATTAAATTAAGAGGAGGTAATCTAGAACAGTGGTTTTCAACCAGGGTTGGCCGGATTGGACCCAATGGGTTTTTTTTTTTTTTTTGAAAAACCCATTTAAAAAAACCTATTATTTAGCCCACTTTTGGGTTTTTTTTAATTTTTTGCGAAGTTTTTTAAAAAAATAATTAATTTAAATATTTTTACAATTTAAACTTCTATTTTGTTTGTTCTTCACCACAGATAATGGACATAAAAATGAATTTTGAACTTTAATAGTATTTCTTAACTCTTAACGGCATTAAAAATACTTCAAAGATTTAAAAAATATATATTTAACTTTTATCTTTAACTGGTCAATAAATAACTCAAATTATCTTGACTAAGTCCTGTCACGTCTGGTTTTCTCAATATTTGTAGATTGTACAGAGGAAACTACTCTAGCTAAAAAGGCTTTCATGTGAATTATTTTCTGCAACCCGACACGTCACAAATTTCGAATTAACAAGTTATATTTTTTTTTAGAAATTAACAGGTTTTACAAATGGTCGGACAGAAAACAGAATAGGATGTACAGTATTTTCATTATCTTACAAAAAAGTTTAATATTTCTTAATCTGTACACAGAAATAGAAAAACAGGCAACATAAAATTCAAAGAAATGTCTTGATTAAGCTGGAATTCAGTAAATAGGGATTTAAACTACTTGAGGTTCTACAGTAGTTTTGCATAAAAAAATAAAATGCAATAAAGTAAAATGCAAAAAAAAAAAAAAAGTAGTAATTAAAAACGAACAATAGATTTTATCACTCAAGAAGTAATTTTGCCTTAACTGTTGGTAATCATGGAAACTAAAAAATCTGAAACTTCACCATTCTTGGGTTTTGTCGTCTTTCATACTCTTCTTCAGAAAATGTTGAATTTTAACTAGTTTTCCAGCTTTTTTTACCCCAAGACAATTCTTGTGCTTTGTTCATATACTTCGCTACAATATGCTACAAGTACCCTACATTTTTCCCTAAAAAAAGACAAAAAAACCCACATTTCTTTTAAAAAACCCAGCTTTAGTTGGGTTTTTTGGGTTTTATTTAAAAAAACCCAAAAAACCCTGGGTCCATGGGCTTTTTTAAAAAAAACCCGGGTTTTTGCCAACCCTGTTTTCAACCTCTCTGAATCCATGTACTGCTCTCGTATATCATTAACTATGTGTAGCTCCAACAACTTTTCGTTCAAGAGGTAATAGATTTAATATCTAAAAATACTATAAATCACAGCAGAAAATCAGATAGCAAATGAAACAACACAGGACAGGCAGATATTGGCTGTACAAATGCAAACACTTGTCTTGCTCTCAAAAACAAAAGAAGTACATAAAATGCATGAAATACAGTTCATTTTGTTGACTGTGACTGATCTATTACCAATGCAAATGGTTTTTAATGTAAGGAAAACTTGCAGTAGTTAGTGAACAGTGAAAATTGATGCGTCACAACATGGAACATGGGTGTTTCAGTGAACATAGACAATAGCTTGCATTTTTTTTTAAACTTATTGTGAACCATAAGAATAAAATTAAAGACTAATAAATTCTAGGTAGAATTTAATATCAGTAGAATAAACGGTACCAGCATAAGATATAACGTAGAAGGATTTAGGTACCACGAATGTAAACAAACATTTATCTTATTTTTTAAAAAAAATACATAAAATTAGGGAAACACGGTTTACTTAATCTATGTGAATAGCTTTTAATTTGTGAAAAATGTGTAACGAATGTGTTTAGCGAGAAAAATAATAGCAGCAACACAATATAGAACATGATCATGGTGGTTCATTCAGGGATTATAAACAAAATTTTATGATATACACATTGCATAAGATGCTTCAACACACAATGAAATGTCATAAAAAGCTTCATAACTAAGTTGAAATATGCAGAATTTTTTTTTTTAAAAAGAGGCAGAATTAACACCAACACTACACTTCAACGAATGTAAACAAACACTTACGTTACTCTGAAAAACCGAAAAAAAACCCCATAAATTTCGTGATATACGGATTTTTTGGTGACTTTAATTCATCTAACATGGAAATAGTTTCATCAATTCAAGTAGTGTTTGCCGGCGCCTAAAGTGCTCGGCGCCCAAAGTTCCTGGCGCCCAAAGTTCCCGGCGCCCAAAGTGCTCGGCGTCCAAAGTTCCCGGCGCCAAAAATGCTCGGCGCCCAAAGTTCCCAGCGCCCAAAGTGATCGGCGCCCAAAGTTCCCGGCGCCCAAAATGCTCGCCGCCCAAAGTTCCCGGCGCTCAATCTGCGGAGTCCAATCGACGGCGCCCAATCTTCCCATTTCAGTGTGTGTAGGTGTGTATGTATGCGTATGCATTCAGGATATGGACGCAACCTGGAGACAGGTTTCGCTAGAGGAGCAGCATCTTTACGGGCCGGTCGACGGTGGTGCTGCAGAGGAAGGCGGGGGGGGGGGGGTAAAGTCATAGGAACGCCAAAAACAGTCAAGTGAGAACAATAAGCAATGTGATTGCTCAAAAATAAAAAAGAAATTAGTTCATGTTGAGCAAAGGACAAATTGCAATCACGTAAGAACGTACACCACGATCAGTGGCGGACTGGCCCGCCCCTATTCACCCTCCCTCCTCTGCTTCTCGAACATGTGTCCCTTTAAACCTGTGCCTCTTCGTTTTTTACTTTCTTCTATATCTAATATATAGAAGAAAGTATTGGATAAGTGCAAATTTTCGAATATTGACGGATTCGTACGTTTTGAGGTTTGTGAGTCCATTTCGACCATTTTTGGAAAATGTCTGTGTGTGTGTGTGTCACGTATGATGTGTGTGATCAGTTTTTTGTGGCCGCTCTACAGCAACCGCATGAAATCGAACGAAATTTGGTACACTTATGTGCCCCTATGTGAACTTGTGCCCGTTATTTTTTGGCGTGAATTCCACCAAAGGGGAGGTGGAGCAATGGGACGTTTTAAGGAACAATAACTCCAGTGAGTAGGGTCCTATCTCAGTTCGTAATTGCGAAAAATATAATTTGAATTCAAAATTTCAGAATTCAAATTAATTTTCTTTTTTTTTCTCTTTCTCTTCGTTTTTTGACTAATTTCAAAAATTAAATCTGGCAATATTTTGAAAACACTACTGTGTTTTATTCAGAATGGCAT
The DNA here is from genome assembly GCF_026930045.1 of Uloborus diversus. Taxonomy (NCBI): domain Eukaryota; kingdom Metazoa; phylum Arthropoda; class Arachnida; order Araneae; family Uloboridae; genus Uloborus; species Uloborus diversus. The sequence continues at coordinate 98,874,748 of NC_072732.1, forward strand.
AGGAATGGTGTGAAAAAAAAATTGAACTTCATATTCGAATTCAGTTTTGCGTTATTTTTGTTTTACTACAAAATTTCAAGGTGTACGAACAATTTTAGGAGCCACTGTATAAAAATATAACAAAGAACATGTGTGTATATGTGTGTGTATATATGTGCATGTTCTCTGTACAAAACCACAGTTTACGTCCGATGAACCGTTCGAATTTTATTTTTAAAGCCCGAAAATGGCATTAAATGGTTCATTCCACCCAAAATAATTATCCGATTTCTTTGATTCAGGTCCCATTCGAAAGTCCGCGAAAAACACCCATAGAGTTCCTTCGTTTCCTTCGAGTTTAAAAAAAAAAAGCTGTAAAATCACCAGAAAAAAATTAAAAAGCACTGCGAAGCGTAATGGAATAGAAATTTTAGAGCGGAAAATTATCGTTTGCGTGATTTCATTTTAACCATAGACTAATAATAAGAGTAGACCGAGCTTTCCGCATATCGACCGATCCCAAGCGGTAATTCTGTAATCCACGCTATGGCTTGGTTTCTTCCATGTTCGATAGATGGCGCCACTACTTTTTCATGATTTTTTTTGCTTTCTTTTTAAAAATGTCTTGTGTCTTTTGAAGTTTTAACCATGGATAGCTTACCATCCGGCTTTACTTATTCAAATATTAATATTACAAACGATCAAAACGAAAATTTAACTTACAGAGTAAAAGAAATCTGATGAAAATGCTGCAAATGTAAGTTTTAATTTTTTTTTCTTAATTTAATTGCGGATAATCCCGAAAAAAAAAAGATGTTATTAAAGGGACAGAACAGCCGATTTAAATTATTGGAATTTAAGAAAAAAATGTGAAAATTCATGTGCCTAAAGGTTTAACGTTGTAATTAATAATTTAATCAACGGTCTAATTGATACAACTATATCAATTAGATAACATTATATGCAGTATTGGGGGGGGGGGGAGTACATATATATATAGTGTGAAATGTAAGTCAGAACAGCTCTTTTACAAAAGTACTCCAATAGGCTTTCTAGTTTATTTATTTATTAATTTTTTGCAAAACACACACACACACACACACACATATATATATATATATATATATATATATATATATATATATATATATATATATATATATATATATATATATATATATATATATATATATATATATATATATATATATATATATGTATGCCAATGATTTTTTTTTTTTTTTTGGTGGTGGGGGTGTGATCGCTTCCTTTTGGGGGGGGGGACATTCACCCTTAGTTTTATTTACCCATGTATTGTAGCATTTTTAAAAATTGTCTGTTTAGTTTGTTCTTTAACTTTTGTTGTTTTTTCCACCAGTACTTACATGTTCTTTACTTAATTGCTATGTTGGGCCTTTTTTGGTTAAAGATTTTTTAGATTGTATTTGTGTTTCAATAAAAATTGAATTAATTTCTCTTTTGAATGGCTTATACAGATTTAACTTAAATATGCTTGTTAATTTTATACACAGAACTGGTTACATCAACCGATTCCGATCCGCCAATATCAACTAATTCCGATCCGCCGGTCGAAATGCGATCCGAAAACTGCTGGAAACGACAGTCCGTTTTGGAAAATTATAGGCAACTTTTTACTTTAACTTTTTGATCGCCAGAAAAAAAGTCTTTGTTCAGTAGAAATATTTTTCTAAACAATCGGGACCGAACCCCATTCGGATAATTAGAACCAGAAAATGTTCTATTTAAAAAAAATAATTGAGTGTATGTGATGTTACTCAGTTGTAAAATATTTTATTGAAAATGAAATAATAAAGTAAAATTGCAAAATTAAGGAATAATTATTTGAAAATGTGGGACTGATATTACACCAAAAAAATTATAATTTAAAAATGAATAAATAGAAAAATGAAATAAAAATGAATTATAAAAAAAATTGTAAACAAATTTTCAGAACTTATAAAAATTCTCCCCGAAATTCAAAAAATCCCCCCTGGAATCTGAAGTAACGGGGGACATTCCCCTTCTAGAAATTGAACCCTATTTCAAACCCTGTTATATATACATTTAATTAAATGTAACTTGCCTTTGTATTGTGATTGTCAATTTAGCAGTGCATCCTGTATGCTTTGAAGGACCATCCCCAGAAACTATTCTGTCTGTCAAGCACACAGCGATAGCTGATTCTGTATTTATTAAATCTCCCTGATTTCGGATATGTTGTTGCAACACGCCAAGTACTTTTTGTATCTTCACTGTGTTGCTGTAACAGTTCTGTGTATAAAATTAACAAGCATATTTAAGTTAAATCTGTATAAGCCAATCAAAAGAGAAGTTAATTCAATTTTTATTAAAACACAAATACAATCGAAAAAATTTTTAACCAAAAAAGGCCCAACATAGCAATTAAGTAAAGAACATGTAAGTACTGGTGGAAAAAACAACAAAACTTAAAGAACAAACTAAACAGAAAATTCATTTTAAAAAATGCTACAAAACATGGGTAAATAAAACTAAGGGTGAATGTGTCCCCCCCCAAAAGGAAGCGATCACACCCCCCACCACAAAAAAATCATTGGCATATATATATATATATATATATATATATATATATATATATATATATATATATATATATATATATATATATATATATATATATATATATATATGTGTGTGTGTGTGTGTCTTTGTGTTTTTCAAAAAAAAAAAATAAAATAAATAAATAAATAAAAAACTAGAAAGCCTATTGGAGTACTTTTGTAAAATTGCTGTTCTGACTTACATTTCACACTATATACATGTACTCCCGCCCCCCCCCCCGAATACTGCATATAATGTTTTCTAATTGATATAGTTGTATCAATTAGACCGTTGATTAAAGTATTAATTACAACGTTAAACCTTTAGGCACATGAATTTTCACATTTTTATCGGCTGTTCTGTCCCTTTAATAACATCTTTTCTTTTTTTTTTCGGGATTATCCGCAATTAAATTAAGAAAAAATAATTTTAAAACTTACATTTGCAGCATTTTCATCAGTGATTTCTTTTACTTTGTAAGTTAAATTTTCGTTTTGATCGTTTGTAACATTAATATTTGAATAAGTAAAGCCGGATGATAGGCTATCCATGGTTAAAACTTCAAAAGACACAAGACATTTTTAAAAAGAAAGCAAAAAAATTATGAAAAAGTAGTGGCGCCATCTATCGAGCATGGAAGAAACCAAGCCATAGCGTGGATTACAGAATTACCGCTTGGGAACGGTCAATATGCGAGCTTTCCCAGGCTTGCTGCTGAAATATTGGTTCATGGATACATCATGTGACTAGTGGAAGGATTGGCAAAAACTTTGGCAGCATGGTTGCTAGATGGCAACATTATCTATAGTTTGGCACTCGACATGCATTTTAAGACGTAATGTATTTTCATTATAATTTTTTTTTTCCAGGTGCAGAGATTGAACTGTTTTTCTTTTAGTTATGCATTATTTTGGCATTAGTTTTTGATCACAGTTTTCAGTAACTTTTATTTCATTTGGAGCTGCTACGTCAGCGTTGGCGTGAACGTAATAACGTAAACGTTTTGCGTAAACGCAAAAATTCACTAATCGGTATCTTAAATTGAAATTTTAGGTGAAAATCTTACCGTTTGCTGATTATTTTTGGATCTTTAATTGATTAGAGAGTTATTGAAATTGAATAAAGAAAATGCACAATACTATCTAAACGAAAAACTCACTATATTAACAAAATATTTACAACTTAGAATAACAAATTTATAAATCGGACTCCATAAAAGATCATTCTTCCGTGTTCCATCAATTCTATTTATTTTATTTCTCGCTCGCGTTGATCGTCTGCTACTATCAACGCCCGCTGTTGCTAGGATATCCACCAGTCACATGGTTTGGTTTATGAGCAGCAATAGGGTTGCCATAGCTCAGTCTACTCTTATTATTAGTCTATGATTTTAACTTAGCGTTCAGAAGGTTGCCACTTTTTTTTTCTTCTCTCGTTTGTGGCCTTTTTTTTTTTTTTTTGAGGTAAGTTGTATTTCTGGGGAGTTCGTTTAATTTTTTCCAGGAACTTTTGATTTGAAATTTTCTCTCTTTGAGAATGTATTTTGACGGGAAATTTTGTAGCATTTTTTTCTCTAATTGAAGCATGATGGTTAAACACTCTTCACTTGACAAAACACTTTTTTTTCGAGGTAGACCGTGCAAAAAGTCGGGCAATGCAGCTAGTTAAAAATAAACAAGAAAAAAACGTTGATGAAAAAAAAAATTTTTTTTCGCGATTTGAATGCAAGTGAACCCCACCTCTCCCCCCATATTTGGTTCCGTCGGCGTACATGGGTCTAGTTTACCTCTAATTGTGTCTGATAATAATATTTTTAGAAAAAATATGCTTAATACTTTCCTGAAAGTACAAAAAAAAAAAAAAAACAATTACTTTTTTAAACACATTTAACCATTCATTTACTAAAATTAATTACTTCACTGTTGTTGCTGTCAATTGGCGTGCAAAATAGGGGGCTAAGCGCCACCTAAAGAACTTTTAACCCCCCCCCCTCCCCATTATTTTTCTAAAAAGATCGTAAAAATTTCGGGGAATATCTTCATTCCTGTCTCCTATCTACCCCCTTTCCCAGGCTTGCAAATAAAGCTTGGAATTGAGCCTTTAAGACTTCAATTTTGAAAAATCCCAAAAAAGCCCGGCCCTCGCCCCCCCCCCCTCCAGCCCCACCCGTTTGTTTAAACACCAGAAATAAATTAAAAATGGTCCCTCAGGACATCATCAATTTCGCAAAATTTACGATGGAGAAATCCCGAATCCCCTATTCTCGGTCTAGGAAGATTGGGCGCCCAAAATGCTCGGCGCCCAAAGTTCCCAGTGCCCAACCTTCCCATTTCGATCATAGCAGATATTAGTAATTTAGCAATATATACTACTCAGGGTCAGTTTCCGAGTGGTTTACGTTGCAAAATATTTTCGTATCTGACATTGTCACACTTGGATGACTAGAATGATCGTAAGTAGTATGAGTAGAGATGCAAAGAACCCTCAGTTTTGGAGCTACGAGAATAAACCCGGGAATTTTGGGGAATAAACCCGGAACTTTGGGGAATATTGGGAATTTTGGAAGTAAACATACTCTATGTTTTTCCACGTTGAATCTGGGCTTAATATGTAATTTTTTTCAGATGACATCATTGCTAAAAAATCTTTTATGTTCTCTGTATAAAATGTGCAATTTAAAATTCAAACCTAACTAAAATTAAAAATATGCTTCTTGAACTTTTCTTTCTTTCTTTCTTTTTTTGAGCAATCACGATTGCTTATTGCTTTCATTTGACTGTTTTTGACGTTCCCATCATTTTTCCCACCGCCACCCTCCGCAGCATCACTGTCGACCGGGTCCTCACGATGCTGCACGTCTAGCGAAAACCGTCTCCAGGTTTCGTCAATATCCTACACTTACACGCATACATACACGCACCTACACACATATACATATATACACCTACACACACATACATACACCTACACACATACACATACACAGTCTCACATACACACAACTACCCACACACTCATGCCTGCACACAGACACAAACACATATGCCTACACACACACATACACATACCCCCCGACACACATACACATACCCCCCACACACATACACACAACTACCCACACACAGACACAAACACACATGCCTACACACACACACACATACCCCCCACACACAAACACACACGCTTACATATACACACACACTCGTGATTGCGAAAAACATAATTTGAATTCAAGATGACAAAATTCAAATTATTTATTTATTTTTTTTTTGAAAGAAATTCAAATTGTTGGTTAATGCCCAAAAATAATTACGTAAGCAACCCTTGCTTACGTGGAATAATATGTCTTATCTCAGTGAAAATATTAGAGAATGTTAATTATACAAATAAATCATTTTATGGTTAATTACAGATTGGTAATGTTTAAAAAATATTCAATATTCTATCGGTTAGATATCTAATTGCAAACCATTTAAAAAAGTCAGTTCAGGGTAGCTAAACAGTTTATTTGGTACAATGTTTTTAGAAAAAAATGTTAGGTAACTTTCATTTACAACAGTAAAAAGCATTAAAACTTTCAAATCGTGCAGGGAATAAGTTAAAATTAGTTTAAACTAAGGCCGCTATATAAATAGGCCGGCGCACAGTGGTTCAAGGGCGGAAAAAAATAGCCATTTTTAAGTTTTAAGATAAAAAATATTTCATGCCGTAATTACTTAGTCCTTGAGTTGTAGTAACTTACTCCATAAGAGTTTTTTTGAAATAAAAAATTCGTTTTTACAAAAATAGGCCGAGATTGTTGAATAATTATGTTTTTACTTTTTCGGACGGACGCCTTATACTTCAGTTTTAATTCATTCGTTCAATAAGGGGGACTAAAATTCAATAAGGGTCATTTCTGATTGGTTTTTCACACTTACAGGATGCATATTACATTGCAGTTAAAAATTAAAAATTTATCAAAATTGAAAACTACCTGAAATAGAAAAACATTATTTTCTTAAAAATATAATGAAAAGGATTGTGGAATATACTTTTATCGGCGGCTTCCGGTGGGCTAAAATTTACATGTATCAATAATTTAATCCTTCCTGTAAATAAACAACAACATTTTAGCTGCGACCACCTGCGACTGCAGTCATGGCAGATGTTTTTGTTTGATCTTCGCTATTTACGAATACAGTGAAACCTGTGTAAGTTGACCACTTGCGGTGCAGTACTTTGGTGGTCAACTTAGACAGGTGGTCAACTTATAAAGGGGGGTAATGATTTTTTTTTTTTTTTTTGTCACTTCTTGCACCATGTATTCATTTTTTGATTGATTGACACTTACTCTTTCTGTTCAACTCACTTTCATTGTTTGGCATTACTTTGAAACAATAATTTAAAATGTTATTCAAATATTTTTAAAGATTATTTTCCCGGAATGACGCATAATGTGTCATGCAAATTTAAAATTTCAGTAAATTGATCAAAAAAAAATTATGAAAAGTTACTCATTGATATTAATAGTTCCTAAAAATTAATAGCTTCTCAAAAATTACCAATTTTTTATACATTTATAACCCTATGATGATCTACTTTTCAACAAAATAACTCCGTATTGAAGTTGGCGCACTTATTAGACACTAATTTCAGAAATTTCATATGTGTCAGCTATTTTTCTCTGGCTTTCTTCCTTTTCAATTAATTTTAATATTTCATACCTTTTATCAATCTCAAGTTCAACTAACTTTCTTTTTGAAGCCATTTTATGTAAAACTATAACACAAAGAGCAACAAGTTGGAAACTCATAGTTCAAAAAAGCAGTTGAAAATGAAAATGTAGGATCTCTTAATCCCTTGCACCAGAAATACTGCAATGAAAGTAACTTTACTCTTTAGCACAATTCCATTGTTGCCACAAAATATTGCAACTGGAAAAAAATACTTTATACTTTTCTATAGGGTTCTTAGTAGTTTTCCCATGTGGTTAAGCTCAAAAGGAGGTTTAGTTATGCTGCTGTTTCATTTAGTTAGTAAAATGCTGGTCTGGTATCAAAAATATTCTTGGAAAGCTATAAAAAAATAAAATAAAATAATTTGCTAAGTAAAATTTTAAAAATAAACCAAGTGGTCAACTTACAAAGGGTTTTTTACAATACTCCAAACCAAATTTGGTGTTCATTAGTGGTCAAGATAGACATGTGGTCAAGATAGAGAGGTGGTCAAGTTACACAGGTTTTCCTTCATTATATAACATAGGACTAATTCCGTTCCTGACAAAAGCGGTCAACATAGACAGGTGGTCAACTTATAAAGGTGGTCAACTTTACAGGTTTTACTGTACTAATATAGTAAGTTAGAAAATAACTCGTAACGGTATGACGGGGGTAAATTGCCTTTTTATCAAAGAAATTGGTCATCAAATTGGACATGCTCCAGATTAACGTATGTCACAGTTTCACTACTTTGCAGGAGAGCCTAAAAACGTTTGATTATAGTTTCCTAAAGTTGAGGCTTTTGAAACATTCATCAGTAAACACAGAGGATTTTTTTAAATAGATTTACGTTGTTATAGCTTAATGCGGAGCATTATTCTATATGCAATGCAGTAATAACCTGAAAATAACAATTTTCGGACCCGTTTGGCTTTTAAGAAGATACATATGAGAAAGAAATTTTTAAAACTCATACAGAATTCTATATAAAAAGCTAAATAACCATTCTGTTTATAAAACAATGAAATTAGAAAATCATTAAACGTTTGAAATTTCTGATTTCCTTTTCGAAATCATTCTAGTATAAAGCTGTTCTCAGTTTGTCAACATTGTCAGAAAATATTGTTTGAGGGTATCAATTGCATTAAATAAACGTTGCGTGTGGCATACGACTGATTTAATTTAAATTTTTCACTAAAAACAGAAATGAATTTGAACTACAGACTCTGATTTCACGTTTCTCAGAGGTCTGAATCAAACATAAAATACATAAAATATGGGAAAACGTCAATTCAAATCCAATAAAATATAGGAAAACGTAAAATACGAGAAATGTAAAAAAAAAAAAAAAAAAAAAAAAAATCAGATAAGGAAAAAGAAATAGTAATAAAGGTTGCTACGATGACGCTTATAAAATGTAAAAATGCGATATTTTACGAAAAGAACATTATTGTACACGCCAGTTTAGATCCTTCTAACACATTAAGTAACGAATTCGGGCGTTTAGGTTAAAAATAGTCAGTAATAATGAGTCATTGAATCCAAAGTAAATACAGCATCTTCCAGGATTGGAACTCTTTGCAAAGTTTTTTCCTGGTCTTTTTGTTAAAGAAAATAGTCTTTCATTATTATTAAGCTCTTAAATGTAGTATTGAAAGAAGAGACGAGTTGTGTATCCTCTTCTTGTTCATCTTCATTGGCGGCCGAAAAATCCTAAGATCAGCTACGGATGGAGCAGAAGCGTTTCTGTTTTCATGGATTAACTTTCAACAGAGTGGATTATGTTTAAAAATGCACAGAGGGAAACACTTTTCTTAATTTTAAAACATTTTTTCTCTTTTTTTTAACTGCAAAAGGAAAACGTAAAATGCGGGAAATTCATAAATAACAAACTTTCCATCCGAGTTAAATTAATATTATTAGTGTACGGAAAAACTGGGACCTGATGATAAAATCGGGGTTTCGCAGTGAATACGATCAGCAAGCATGAAGATAAATATTACCATGCAACAATTTTAACAATTTTCCAAAGCATTTTTTGAGAATATTCAAAGTTATTGAATTTTTTCCGCTTTTTTGTCGTTTTGAACCACTGTGCGGCGCATCAGCTTAAGTTTAGCCATTTTGGATGGGACTTTTTTGCGCTGCTTGGGTTACCACAGCGAAGTTTCGTATTTCGCCAAATTTGCCAAGAATAATATTTTATTTAATAAACAATTCACGTGCCCCTAATAATTGCTCACAGTGAACAATCACCAAACGCAAAAACTCGCCAGAAAAATCAACCACTCAAACACGCGCTCCGGTTCAAAATGGCTAATTTTAAGCTGATGCGTCGGCTCGTATATAAAGGGGCCTTAGTTCAAACAATTGGCGGTCTTGATGACGTCACAAATGATGCTCTTTGGCGCATCTTTCTACCACACGTTTCCACGTTATGATGATCAAGAAGCGAACTAAAATTCTATCAATCATATCGTTGATAATAAACGTGAGTAAAGAAGCGAATTAAATATTTTGATCTGTGAATGGCAACACTGAGTGGCATTTCATCATTTGTGATGTCATCGGCAGAAGCCATAGACTAATAATAAGAGTAGACCGAGCTATGGCAACCCTTTTGCTGCTCATAAACCAAACCATGTGACTGGTGGATATCCTAGCAACAGTGGGCGTTGATCGTAGCAGACGATCAACGCCCGCGAGAAATAAAACAAATAGAATTGATGTAACACGGAAGAATGAGCTTTTATAGAGTCCGATTTGTAAATTTGTTATTCTAAGTTGTAAATATTTTGTTAATATAGTGAGTTTTTCGTTTAGATCGTATTGTGCATTTTCTTTAGTCAATTTCAATAACTCTGTTAGCAATTAAAGATGTAAGCGCCCAAAAAGAATCGACAAACGGTAAGATTTTTGCCTAAAATTTCAATTTAAGATACCGATTAGTACATTTTTGCGTTAACGCAAAATGTTTACGCCATTACGTTCACGCCACCATGCCGCCAAAGTTTTCGCCAAGCCTTCCACTAGTCACATGATGTATCCTTGAACCAATTTTTTCATCAGCAAGTCTGGGAAAGCTCGGTCTACTCTTATTATTAGCCTATGGCAGAAGCATAAATAATGAAAGCGCACCGATATAAGTATTTTTTTTAAAGTATTAAACTTGAACAAATTATTTAAAAAAATGGTCTGATCCTATGTTTTAAGCATGCTCTTTTAGAAAAAAATATTTTTAAAATTTTGGAAACTACCCCATTGTGATTGAGTCTGGAAGCGACACCAACAGTTTCCAAAATTTCGCCAATGTTTACCTTTGCTCTCCTGGCTCTCCCCGTGCATTAATTTTGAAAAAACTGTTGTGAAGTTGAAAATAGATTTTTTTCCCCCTCACTTCAATCCTTATTCCTTGGAAAATATGTTTTTATGAAATTTTGATATTGCCTTTTCATTAAAATAAGATTTCCACATGCATGCGATTATAATTATCGCCTTCCCAGTAATTTTGGGATGCAACCAAGAAATGTATTAAAGTTTATTAGAGTGTTCTCCCCTCCCCCCCCCCCCCCATTTTCTCACCAAATCATGCCAGAACAATCAATTGAAGGTTTTTGGGGCTTCTTGATTACTTGGAGGTAATAATTAGCACTAAAATTTTGCATTTAGTATTAATAAATTATTATTATTTTTTATTTGCAAAAAAAAAAAAAAAAAAAAATCCGAGTTGATTTTATTGCAAAAAAAAAAAAAAAAAAACTAGTATGTTGTGGCCATTACGAAACTTTCTTCTATACATATTTTTTTCCCCTGATCCCTCCCCATGCTTGACGAGGAAGCAATATTCCCAACAAAAACAAAATTACACATGCAAAAACTTGACGACCATCCCAATGTCTAAATTATTGCAAAAGCAAAGCAAAGAGCGAAAAGTCAAAGTTATTTTAAAAGCCTTGCTTGAATTAATTACAAATATTTTATTTGTTAACAAACATAAGATGGCAACAGTTAAAAATTTAAATCATTGAGATAATATTTCCGATCATTTCCATACAATTAAAATCACGAGAAATACGCAAATGACTAGCAAAAAAAAAAAAATAAAAAAAAAAAGAAAAAGAAAAAAAAAATCAACACCTCTTGGAGCGATTGGCGTCAAAATTGAACCAAAGCCTGTTTACATATGAATTCCCATATATTCCAAATTTCAACCAGAACGTAGCATTACTTCTTGAGATTGGGCACTCACAATGAAAAAAAAAGAACAGGCGATTGCGCTACCCCCTTTTTACTTTCTTCTATATCTAATATATAGAAGAAAGTATTGGATTCGTGCAAATTTTCGAATTTCGAATTTTGACGGATTCGAACGTTTTGAGGTGTGCTGAGTTCATTTCGACTATTTTTGGAAAATGTCTGTCTGTCTGTGTGTGTGTGTGTGTGTGTGTATGTATGTATGTGTGTGTGTGTATGTATGTGTGTCACGTCTGTGTGTGACCAGTTTTTTGTGGCCGCTCTACAGCAAAAACTACCGCATGAAATCGAACGAAATTTGGTACACATATGTGCCCGTATGTGAACTTGTGCCCATTGGTTTTTGGCGCGAATTCTTCCAAGGGGGGTGGAGCAATTGGACGTTTTTTGAGTTACGCGTGCTTGCTATTCCTCAGGAAGTAACTGGAGGAATCAAACAAAATTTGGTCCATATGTTGCCATTAACAGGAACAGGTGCTGATTCAATTTTGGTGTCAATAACTCAAACGGGGGTTGAGCTATAGAACGTTTTTTTGTCGTCAATTGTGGCTGCTGTATCTCAAGAAATAATGAACGGAATGAAAGAAAAATTTATCGGCAAGTAGCCCTTAGTGGGTATAAGAGCTGATTTTATTTTGGTGTCAACAGCTAAAAAGGGGGTAGCGCAATCGCCCGTTCTTTTTTTCCATTGTGAGTGCCCTATCTCAAGAAGTAATGCTACGTTCTGGTTGAAATTTGGAATATATGTGAATCCATATGTAAACAGGCTTTGGTTCAATTTTGACGCCAATCGCTCCAAGAGGTGTTGATTTTTTTTTTTTTTTTGCGAATAAAAATAGCTTTATTAATGCAACAATAAGAAAGATAAATCGTAATAGATTGTCGTCTGCGTATTTCTCGTGATTTTATTACTTTCTTCTATATCTAATATATAGAAGAAAGTATTGGATTCGTGCAAATTTTCGAATTTCGAATTTTGACGGATTCGAACGTTTTGAGGTGTGCTGAGTAAATTTCGACCATTTTTGGAAAATGTCTGTCTGTCTGTGTGTGTGTGTGTATGTATGTGTGTGTGTGTATGTATGTATGTATGTATGTGTGTCACGTCTGTGTGTGACCAGTTTTTTGTGGCCGCTCTACAGCAAAAACTACTGCATGAAATCGAACGAAATTTGGTACACATATGTGCCCGTATGTGAACTTGTGCCCATTAGTTTTTGGCGCGAATTCCTCCAAGGGGGGTGGAGCAATGGGACGTTTTTCGAGTTACGCGTGCTTGCTATTCCTCAGGAAGTAACTGGCGGAATCAAACAAAATTTGGTCCATATGTTGGTATTAACAGGAACAGGTGCTGATTCAATTTTGGTGTCAATAACTCAAACGGGGGTTGAGCTATAGAACGTTTTTTGTCGTCAATTGTGACTGCTGTATCTCAAGAAATAATGAACGGAATGAAAGAAAAATTTATCGGCAAGTAGCCCTTAGTGGGTATAAGAACTGATTTTATTTTTGTGTCAACAGTTAAAAAGGGGGGTAGCGCAATCACCCGTTCTTTTTTTCCATTTTGAGTGCCCTATCTCAAGAAGTAATGCTACGTTCTGGTTGAAATTTGGAATATATGTGAATCCATATGTAAACAGGCTTTGGTTCTATTTTGACGCCGATCGCTCCAAGAGGTGTTGATTTTTTTTTTTTTTTTTTTTTTTGCGAATAAAAATATTTTTATTAATGCAACAATAAGAAAGATAAATCGTAATAGATTGTCGTCTGCGTATTTCTCGTGATTTTAATTGTATGGAAATGATAGGAAATATTATCCCAATGATTTAAAATTTTTAACTGTTGCCATCTTATGTTTGTTAACAAATAAAATGTTTGTAATTCATTCAAGCAAGGCTTTTAAAATAACTTTCAATTTTCGCTCTTTGCTTTGCTTTTGCAATAATTCAGACATTGGGATAGTCGTCAAGTTTTTGCATGTGTCATTTTGTTTTTGTTGGGAATATTGCTTCCTCGTCAAGCATGGGGAGGGATCAGAAAAAAAAAAAAAGAAAAATATAGAAGAAAGTTTCGTGATGGCCACAACATACTAGTTAGCTGTTGACACCAAAATAAAATCAGTTCTTATACCCACTAAGGGCCACTTGCCGATAAATTTTTTCTTTCATTCTGTTCATTATTTCTTGAGATACAGCAGTCACAATTGACGACAAAAAACGTTCTATAGCTCAACCCCCGTTTGAGTTATTGACACTAAAATTGAATCAGCACCTGTTCCTGTTAATGGCAACATATGGACCAAATTTTGTTTGATTCCGCCACTTACTTCCTGAGGAATAGCAAGCACGCGTAACTCAAAAAACGTCCCATTGCTCCCCCCCCCCCTTGGAGGAATTTGCGCCAAAAACCAATGGGCACAAGTTCACATAGGGGCACATATGTGTACCAAATTTCGTTCGATTTCATGCGGTAGTTTTTGCTGTAGAGCGGCCACAAAAAAATGGTCACACACAGACGTGACACACAAACATACACACATACACACAGACATTTTCCAAAAATGGTCGAAATGGACTCAGCACACCTCAAAACGTTCGAATCCGTCAAAATTCGAAATTCGAAAATTCGCACGAATCCAATACTTTCTTCTATATATTAGATATAGAAGAAAGTAAAAAGGAGCAGTTGATTTGATAAAAAAAAAAAAGATTATTTCATACAAATGCTATGTGTTTTGCGACCCTACTTAATGCCCAACTGCTTGAATCTTTTGTAAAAAGCGATCTACTTTTTTTCATTCGGCCTCTGTTTAACAATCGCTCCTTTATCGAAAGGTAGGGGGGAGGTAGAAGAAAGGCTATCACAGTTTTTTTTTTTTTTTTTTGCGTAATCACGATTGCTTATTGCTTTCATTTGACTGTCCTTGACGTTACGGTTCCCTTTTCAGCTTGGACCAGGGCTGCAGCACCACCGTACACCGGCGGCGGCGCGGCTGGTCCTGAGCACTGTCCACCGGAATCCACTTTTGCTGGGCGGTGGCGTCCATGCATGGTCATATACACTCCCCTACGTACGCACGCCTTTACACACATACACACGCCTACGTGCTCACACGTAAGCCTACACACACAACTATACACACGTAACCACCCAGGAGGAGGGACCTTAGGGGGGGGGGAGGCCGTTTCTAGAAACAATAACTCTAATCAGTAGGGTCTTGTCGCAACTCGTGATTGCGAAAAAACATAATTTGAATTCAAAGTTTCGGAATTCAAATTAGAATTAATTGGGGGAAGTAGGGTCACAGATTTTACTTTTTTTTTTTTTTTTCACAAACGATACAATAAATTATATAAAAGATTTTCAATCCTCTATTTGGAAATGTTTTAATTTTGTCAGAAACAAATTGAAATGATTTTATAATTTATCTTTTTTATTATCGTTTAAATTCACTCACTCGCCGGAAAATCCTGGGATAGGAGCAGCTTAATTATTACGTTTCGTTTCAAAGTATTTTCTTTTAGTGAAAAAAATAAAGAAAAACTTGAAACAATAACTCTAATCAGTAGGGTCTTGTCGCAACTCGTGATTGCGAAAAACATAATTTGAAT
Source organism: Uloborus diversus (assembly GCF_026930045.1). Classification (NCBI taxonomy): domain Eukaryota; kingdom Metazoa; phylum Arthropoda; class Arachnida; order Araneae; family Uloboridae; genus Uloborus; species Uloborus diversus. The sequence continues at coordinate 98,889,893 of NC_072732.1, forward strand.
TCAAAGTTTCGGAATTCAAATTAGAATTAATTGGGGGAAGTAGGTCACAGATTTTACTTTTTTTTTTTTTTTTTCACAAACGATACAATAAATTATATAAAAGATTTTCAATCCTCTATTTGGAAATTAAAAGTTATATAAAAATTTAAGTTCCAAGTTTGTTCGTACAATTTTTAGCGAACACATTGTCAAACTAAGAATCGACCCAAGGTACGAGTACAATATATACAATTCAAAAACAAAGAGCTTTTGAATATCCATTTTCGAGTGTTTTTACAGTTATAATATCCTAGTTCATTTATTTATTTATTTATTTTTTAATGGAAAAAAGGTTCAACCCCGAAACCCTTGTCTTTAATTCTTTTTGTGCATGATTAACTCAGGGTTTTAATGATTGAAACCAAACGAAAAGAATAAAATTGATTATTTTTTTTGGTTTCAAATTAGTGTTTTGTACAGAATACTAGGATTTTTTAACCGCTTTTTGCTTTTTTTTCTCCCCCCGAACAGTGCATTTAATTACATATCTTCAAAGGAAAACAGCCATTCGCATCGAACATGTTTATTATCACTTGTCTAAGCATTTTGGCAAATGGCATAGATTTCGGATCGAGCGAAAATTATTGAAAATTTTTATTTCAACTCATTGAAAAAAAATTCATTATAAATCAGTGAAAGAACATTTCACCGTTTTCGCTGTAAATGAAGGTAAGATAATTATTTCCTTAAAAAGTTTCAGAGCCATAACATTATAGAAATATGGATGCAAGAATTTTAGTTTACATTGATTGAATAATTGAAAAAAGTCGAAAAAGTTCCCTTTGTAAATTCTTAGAAATTCGGTTATTACGTTAGAACATCAAACAAACCATAATCTTGAAGAAAATTATTTTTCCTATCCAGTGATGCATTGGGTTTTTTTTCTACGTTTACTAGGATCGTTTTTACGGTCGTAAACATGCAAAAAGTCTAAACGTGGATAAAATATTAAATATTTCATTTTCTAATTCAAATTTTAAAAATCGAGTTTCAAATTGTAACATCAGACATTTCAGACAACTTGTATACTAAGTTTTGTGTCTATAAGTGGGATAGCTTCGCCGTACAGCGCAACAAACGCACACAAGGGGTGTCCGCCTTCAGAAGAGTGAAAATTTCAAACTAGTTTTTGGCCCTGGATTTTCAGTCAAATACTCCACTGTGGCGCCGCACAGTGGAGTATTTGACTGAAAATCCTGGTCAAAAGTCCAAAATTAAAAATTTACCCGATTTTTATGAAAATTTATTCCATGATAGTTGACTAACTGGTATTTTCTTTCTACTTATATTTTAAATGTACATTTCTTTTTCCATGATATAGAACCAAAATCAATCTATTGGTGTAATTGTTTGGTTTCAAAAGCACGAACTATTAGAATATCATTAAACAAAAGTAGTGGAAAGATTTCAAAATGATATTGTCGTTACTAGATGGTCAGGTGAATCGCATTTTCCTGCGCCTTTGTACGCCATGTTTTAATTTTTTCCATTTCCGTGATCATTCACTTTCCCTTTTGTGAAAGTTAATTTCGAGTGTAATTTTGAATGCATTTGTCCTACAAAAAAATTAATTCCAACCATCAATTGAAGTAATATTTTATGGTTTCTTTTTTAATTATTTGTCTCAACTGTATTATATTTTGACAAAAACATTTTCTTGTTATCATAACAAATGGTAATTTGTTGTCACCAGTATAGGTTTGTTCGCTGTCTCGCTATTTGGCTTTATACTTGGCAAGATAATATTTAAAAATTATATAGTGCCTTGAAGATTTGCATAGAGGTAAAGCATAATAAATTGAAATATATTTTCATATATTTACATAACCATAATACGAAAACGAATAAGAGAAACTAACAAGATCAAATTTAGTGAAGTTTGTCGTAAATTCAAAACCAAAGGGCTAATAAAAAGCAAACACAAACCCTTCCTGCTCAAGAGAAAATGATGTTAATATTGGAAAAGTATCACCTCTCAAAAAAAAAAAAAAAAAAAAAACGACTTGCTATAAATTAAAAGAAAATAATAATGATGCACACAATATAAAAGAAACACACACACACAAAAGGACTTTCCAAAAATAACACGCAAGAGACCGAATGATTTAAAGATGGACTTTTACACAATTACAGGAGGTGTACTGCGCGTTGTTAACAGTACCATCGACCTGCGTGAATTCAGAAAGAGTATTTTCAACTGTAGGGAAGTTGAGCACTAAAATGAGTTCCAGGCTTAGAGACAATTCAAAGTTGTATCATGTTTTTTACTATTATTTATTTTTTGTTATGACATTTGTTCCTTCATTTCATATTTGTTCGCAGTACGTTTTCATAAATAATGTAATTTTTGAACAAAATTATGAAATATGGCGACAAAACAATATGTTTTCAAGTATTTTTTGAGAAAAATTTCAAATACCGGTATTCCGGTATCACGTTTCAAAAATACCAAATACTAGTACTGAATTTTTGGTCCAGCATTGCAGTCCCTAGTGGTAGTCGAGTTTGCTTCCATCTACTCCGTTTTACATTTGTCCAACTGACTTTATAATTATAATACTTTCTAAAGTAATAAGCTCAATTAGGGTCGTAGTGATATCTAAAAAGTATGTGTGTGTGGGGGGGGGGGGCGGATTAAGAGGCATTTTTGTGGGGGTCATGACCCCCTACCCCCTGAAACACCGACAATTATATTATGCGTTCATTTCCGTTCAAACACTTTATGAAAAAAAAATGTAAACGATTTCAGTAATCTTTTCAATTTATTAATTATTTTTGAGAGTAAATATTTGAAATTCTACAACTTACTTTTCATAACTTATGAAATTAAATTGAACCGTACGCCCTATATGTGCTTATGTGCCTTATTGCTGGCCAATTCGGTGCTTTTTATTGACATCCAAGAAGTTTCAGAAATTTTTCTTACCTCAAACCGTAGGTCCGTTCATAGGGAGTGGGGGGGGGGGGGGGGGTATCAAATTGGCTGCCCATTTCAAACACCATATTAAATACTCAGAAAAGGAATGGGTTCAGCGTCTTTTTTTTAAGAGGGAGTCATTACTAGATCTAAGCATTGACACAATATGTACCTATTTTTCTACAGAAATAATATTTACTCCGAGATAGGGAGGGGAGGGGGTCCGGGGACTCTCCCCCGGAATTTTTTCGAACTTGTTGTCTTATAAATGCATTAAGACTGACCTTTTTATAATGTTTGGAGTTTCTATACCGTCCATTTTTCTAAAAAGAAATGTTAAAAAAGGGGACCCAGGCGGGTCCTGATAATGTTAGAGGTCGGCAGCACTTTCCAGCCATTTTTCCAAATTGAAAGTTCAAAAACGCAGGTGTAGGTTATAATATTCGCAACTCCAACGAACTATAGGGGGCACTGTAGCCACTTTCTAATGGCGGACGAAAAAGGTAAAACAAACGCACGTGGTAACGAAGAAAATGCTAATAAGCCTAGTAAACTTTGTTCGTATGCATGATTTTTTCGCTTTATTCTTTTTGAATTAATTTCCAAAGTCTTTTTGATATTCTGGCTCACGTAGAAAGAAATAAGAATTCAAGAAGCATCACTAAACGTTAGAAATTAATGCAAATTACGTAGTTCGTAGTTCAAAGCAGCCAGTTCCACGATGTTGAATTCGATATTTATCAATTCTTGATAAAACTAAATAATAATTGTGGCCTGACAAGAATAACAATTAATGCTAGAAAATTTAATATGACATTACGAATTATTATCAAAAGAAGATGATACTTCTTTGCCTTGCTTGGCTAGCGCTTATTGTTTTGCATTTGTAGCTGAGCTATTTTTCTCAAATTCCCGAATCGGTTAATTTAAAATTTTTCTGTTTCGAATGTTTCTAATTTTCTGAGTTATGATTTAATTATGTCATGCTATGCAAATCATCAACAAAATTCTCACGGATATATGGTGGTAGTTTTCTTTTTAATTGATCTACCATTATTTCTTTTTACTTATCGAATTCTGTAATCTTTCCACCATTTTATTACACTCATGATAAAAAATAAAAATGGTTTAACGAAAATGCGGAATCTCGCCAAGGGTACTTAGCTCGCACAATACTAAAACTATAACCCTAAACAAATTTGGCGAAACCTCAATCAACTCACGTTTTAGAAGGAAATAAGGAAAACTAACATTATTTTGAGAAGCTGGAGAATACTACTAAGGGACGAAACAATTTCTGTAGCTGAAAGCAATCTAAGACACATCGATTGCGTTAATAAATACTCAGAACAAACTGCCTGTGTTTACGTCAACAGACACACGTGGAGCGCAATGTGGCAATGTTTTAGTTTTTTTCGGCAGTTTTGTAAATCACCGCAAGGTAGCGTATTCGAGCGCTGGAGTTGCGAATTATGTATGAGAGAGGGGGTTCCCACTTCCTGAAATAAATATTTTTGAAATTCTTTTATCCCTTTAAATATTTCGGAAATTGTAGCTGTAAAAAACGCAGTTTTATACGATCTACGGGGATGCTGTGAGGGGGGATTTGAGGGCCTACATAAAAAGTTTTTCTCAACTGAAGTCTTAAAATCCTTGTTAGAGTTAAGAGGACCGAAAATTTTTAGACATTGAAGCTCTAAAACTATAATTTTTAGTCTATTATCAACGATATTAGAGGAAAGAATCCTCAGAAGCGCTCCCCTGGGAACTTTTTCAAAATGTAAGCCCCTATAACGACATTTGAAATTATCTTTGATGCTGTTGGGGAAAGAGGGTGAGGGACGCTCCCCCGGAAAAAATTTCGAGGCTAATTTTTTAAAACACGACATTTATACCAGGGGGTTCTCGACCTTTTTTGCTCTCCGCCTCTATTTGAGCTCCCCATACGTGGTTAATACAAGAGGAATCTGGAGCTGGTTGGGACAGCTAAAACTGTAGTGAATAAGTAAAAATATATACCCACAAAATTTAACATTACTACATAAACTTGACTTTGAACATATTCGAGCGTAACTCGAGCGTTTGAAATTCAAAAAACAAGAAGCAAACAAAAAGTTTTTGAGGTAATCTAGGAGCAGCTGAGGTTGCTCTTTATGAAATTTTTAAATATTGGGTAGTTTTATTTGTGTTCTATTCTGATTCGCGAGGATCGTTTTACAATGGCGGCACTTTTGTTGGAAAAATATTGAGTACCACTGGATTAAATTATTCATAAAAATGTTGTAGAAAACCCTCCCCCCCCCCCTTTTTTTTTCCTCCAAAACCATTTGAGTGTTTTGTACTTCTTATAGTGACCTTTTCAATTTTCAGCGTGATATTTTTATTTGTTTGAAATATATGTGTTTGCAGCCCCCCCCCCCCCAATAAAAAACTTTTAACATTTCTTACTGATGCCGTGGTACTTTATAGTGATACCCTGGTGGATTTTTTTTTCTTTTTTTTCCTTTTTTCACTTGATTTTGTTTTAAATATCATGTCTCCTGAGTTGCTTGATAAAGTTTTGATTTACTTCTTTTTTTACATTCAAACACTTAGAACTACTGCGGTGACTATTTAAAGCACTTACTTTGCAGTATTTTGAATTTCGCTAACAGTAGTTTTAATCATTTCTCTATTTAAACAGGAGTGCCCACCTAGGAATGGGAGGGGTCATGGCGCAGACTTCATTATTGAATTTTTTTAGGGCGGGGGGTGTTTTGAGGGGTATGTTTCACTTTTTTAGGAGGGGCTCTTGCTTTTCGTCGTGATATTTAGGAGGGGTGCGCCATTGCTCTTATGGGGTAGTGGAGCACCCCTGATTTAATATATATTTCAGTGGCCATGCATTTTTCTCTACTTAACTGTGATTTTCATTGTGATATTTTTAACCAAAAAAGAAAAAAAAAAAAAGAAAAAAAAAAATAGGTCGGTGGTCCCTAGGAAGCCCTTATATTTATGTATCGAATCATTTGTTTTAAAAATTAAACTGAAGCTGGACCATCCACTGAACACTTTTCTTCCGTTCAAAAAAAGGGTCTGAAGCGTACATTTCGGTGGCCTTCAGTTAGATAAGTTATAATGCAGAGTCCTGGATGTTCCTTAATAATGTTCAGATTGCACTTTTTTATTTTTATTTTTTGCTTTGCAGAAAAAAAAAATTGTCACTTTTTTTCATTTTTTTTTTCAATTATTATTACTATTTCAATTTTATAATACTGCAAAGGTTTTCTCTCTTTTTTTTTTACGCATCAAAAAAATTAAATTGGAGGCCCCATTTTAAAACACGGGAGGGGAGTGTAACCCCTTGTCTCCTCCCACCTTTTGACAACGGCCCCGAGCACAATTGTTTAATATCATTTAAGATAATAATGGAAAATACATAACTTAGACCTATTTTGTGTATGAGTGACTGAAAAGCTATGCATATGTACTATCAACGCTCACAGATAATGAAAGTTTTTGAAGGACGAATAGTACTGAATGCTAGCAGAAAGTAAAGCGAAAAAATTTTCGTTTCTTTTTACGTTCCTGCTCTTCTTTTACGCGATTTACAGCATTCTGAACCACAGCTACAGCTTTGTATTCTTCCTCTTTTGGCACAGTAACAGCAAAGGACGCAGAATTCTGTTTCCTCGGAGACCATTTCAGCACTTTCCTGAGAGTGTTTACAGTTTTCTTTTCGTCATTGGGAAACAAGGAAACGGTGAAATCAGTTTGTTCCCTATTCCATCTCTCACTGAAAGAAAACCTTTGTAGCTGATTCATAGGAACTAATGGCAATGGAATCGTTGGCTTTGGGTTGGAGCACCAGTTAACTGGAGGCTGTGACTCCTCCATCAGAAGAGGTGTAATTTCATCATCCATGGTGCACCTCAAAGATGGCAGTCTTGTTTGGTCATCAGAGGTAAGATTCAAAATCCTTGTACTTGAAACTGCTGGGACAATAGACACTTCATTAGAGGTATTCGGTAAAACTACGCTCGTAGAGCGAGAATTGGCTCTGTTCTTTTTTGGAGGACGTCGGCTGGCATCGATATCGTCCAGAATCAAATTCAAGCCTCCATTAGCAAACAGATCTCTGAAGGTGATGACTAAAGCAACAGCTTGCCGATTCCGGAAACTGTTCCTACTGGAATCAGACCTCCTGTTCCGTCTTGTACTGCGCTGTGGTGGTTCATCTTCCATCAAACTTCGAAGTATTTGCAGCAGTTTCTGTATGGAAGGCATGTCAGAAAACCTACCAAGAAAAAATAAAATGTTAAGCGCTGCATTATATTAAATGTTGCTAGAGAAATAAAATTTCATTCAGTTTTATTTAGGTGTAGAAAACTGTCTTCAATTTTTAGACTGTTAAATGTAGTTTTCAAATTCACCGCGTATCAGCGACTTTTTTTATTCTGTGATTTTTCTAATTGAAACATCACAGGAGGAGATAAAAAAAAAGCATATTTTGTCGAACATAGTAATTAAGAAGCAAATTCCATGTTCTAAAAATGAAGTCAGTGCTTAATCGATTCATCACTGCCTCGCGATATCAGACAACTGATGAATCGATTTAAAAATGATCGATTAAAAATCGCCCAGGTGTAATGCCAAAACTTTCATAAGCATAAATGCTCTCGGCAGTTCAGTTTAAATAAATTGTTAAAATCCAATTAAATACACCTACTAAGCATATCATTTCTTAAAAATCAATGCTCATTAAAAGAGGAAAAAAAAAATTATTTCACTTTGGTCACATAAGCTCTGCCTGAACTGTGAAAATTAATTAAATGTGTAAAACATTTTTTTTTTTTTTTAACAATAACTACTGAATGAATCATAAATGCTGAGGACAATCAGACCACAAATCATCAGAATAGAGATTCTAAAATAAAGATGTTATTTACCTACTTATCTGTAGATTCACTAAAATAAAACTGCGCACAATATCTCTTCAGAAAAGCGACATGCGGTCAAAGCTATCTAGCTACATAGATAATATCCCTGAATATCGAAACTCACCAAAGAAATAATATCAGTGAGATTTTATCAACAGTAAAGTCGACAAACAAGTGAAACTCTTAAAGAAGGTAAATTTTTCACTTTAGATTTTTAAGATCAAAGTTAGAAGTTCAAGAGGCGAGTAGTTGGTTCGAGTAACAAACATAAACACGTTTTTTAGTCTCTTGCTTACGTTTTTATTTAACGTACTTTAATAAATGAGTGTATATGCATGTTAAATGCAAAGATATTTTTTACTGATGCAAGCTTTAAATAATAGTTAAGTTAAAAAATAAAAAAACAAAAGATTTTTGGCAATTTTTGGAGTTAACGGGTTTACAGTTTAAGCCAGTAGTTGCTCAGCCTTTTCCTACCCAGGGGCCGCACCTCATAAGGAAATGATTCTCGCGGGGACAGAACACATACAAAATTTCAAAATATTTCAATTTTTTCTGAATATCATGGGAAAGTATAGAAAAGGAAATAAAACAAAAAATTATTTGTTATCATTACTGTGTTTCTTTTGTTGAATGCATCTGTTTTTCAAAATACCAATTTTCTGAATATTTGGTTCCAATTTTGAAACATTGTCTTCAATCGTGTATTTAGATTTGTAAACAAGTTTATGGAAGAAAGAATAGCCAAATAATAAAATGGCTTATCTATTCTGCCGAGGGCAGGTAAAGAGCAGTTACTGCACAGTTTTTTACACAAGCCTGCTTATTTGGTTGGGGAAAAAAAAAGCGCAAAAGAAAACGTTTAATTCCTACGGTTCCCGATTGTTAGAATTGGATCCAATACACATTTCTTCATGGTTTCGAAAACTCATTTCTGAAGATACTGCCGTTTACCTGCCCATAGCAGTCTTCGGTGATTTCACGCTCGTCTCATTGAAAATTGTATTTTTAAAGAAAGATTAAAGTAAGATTAGAAATAATTCAAGAGTCTTTAAGAATGACATTGTTTGTGTTGTATCATGAAGGCAGGCCGCCAATCACGTATAATATTAACGAATAAATTACCTTTGCGCTTGAAAATTAAATGAATGAAATACCAACGTTGTGATGCACAAAAATTAAATTACTGCAGACACGTGTTTTGTTGTTACAAGGAACACCGTTTCCAATGCAAAGAAGTATGAGATTTTGGATGAAAAGTCATCCTCGGAAAGGTCATCGGATGACTTTTCATCCCAAAAATCCCATACTTCTTTGCATTGAAAAAGGGTGTTCCTTGTAACACCGGAATACGTGTCTGCAGTAATTTAATTTTTTGTGCACATTGGTATTTCATTCATTTTAACGTATAATATTGCTATGGCAATTTTTAAAGTTATGGTTATTTTATATGTGAAACTATTGATAATTTTGTTTTATCGAAAAAACTTCAGTTTTTTCGTTTTTCTGACTGAAGAGATTTTATAAATTTAAAAAGTAAGGCACGTTTAAAAAGTAATTTACAGTATGTAAGTTATTGATTAGGATAGGTCTATCTAATTAATACCTAATTATTAGAACTGCATCGTAAGATTCGCGTTTGTTTGCAACAAATGTGTCTTGATACTAGCAGCAGGGTTGCCCCTCCCCCCAAGAATGACGGAGCACCCCCTAAATATCGTAACACCCCCCCAAAGCAAAGCCCCCCTAAAAAGTAAAAAAATACCCCTCAAAACAAGCCCCCAAAAAAAGTTCAATGGCGCAGTCTGCGCCATGACCCCCCCCCCCCTTAGGTGGGCACCCCTGCTAGCAGGAATGTGGTAAAACCGCTGACGCTAAATTTTGTCCTGCTGAAAAAGAAGATTGAAAAAATTATATAAATTAAACATTAACTAGTTCACTACTAAATACTTTAATTTCACCTTTGCGTTTATTAAGAATAAATGTAAATAAGTAGATTTACATGCGAACTTCTGCATTCTTTTCCTTAAAATTACGCTACGTAAAGAACAACCAGCTCAAATGAGAAAAGTCCGTATTAATTTGTAGGGAAATACAACATTCGTTTTGTTTTTCCACTACATAATATGATTTATTTCATACTCCACTATTATCGCTCAAATTTTATTTTCGAAAACAAAAGAATTCTGCAGCTAAAAAATAAAGGAGTAAATTAAGAAAATTAAGTTTGACATTTTCTTTGTACAAAGATTATATTGAGAGGGTATCAAGAGAAATTACTGTTAACATAAGTGAGGAATGTATAATTTGGAACGTGACTTCAGTCAAATAAATTTTTATGTTTAACAGGGTAAGTTTTCTCTCCCACACTCATAAATTCGTAAAGAGAACCAAAACTCTATCACTTGTTTCAGCGAATCAATGTTTATCAACCGATGAAACAGAAAAGTTTTACAATTGGTCATTTTCTCATTATTGTTTTTTTCTTCAGAAAACATTTTAGTAACTAAGATATTGAAGTAGTTGGAGTGTTAACATGTGAGCAACTGTGCCATTTTTTTAGGAGGCATTTTCCCATAATTTCCCCCATTTATTGACAAAATATTTACTTCTTGCACAGAGAGACAGATATTTTCTGAAAATGGTCAAAGTGGGTCCAGCACAATTTAAAACGTGTAAATCCATCAAAATTTGAGCATCGAAAAATTTCACGAAACCAATTCTTTTTTTCATATGCAGGGCCGATCCTAGGGTGTCGGCCGCCAGTGTGCAAAGAACTAATGTGCCGCTCCTCGAGTAATTTGCATATTTTGACTAATTTTTACGTCCATATAAATATTTCTTCAAATTTCTATATCAAGTTCTAATTTACAAATAAAAAATAAAATGAGAATGATGAACTCATAAAAAGGAAGAAAAGTTTTATAGTAAGAAACTCCTTAGGTACAATTTATATCTTTGAAGAAAGTAATAGATACCAAAATTTACTAGTCGTAAAAACGCATTTTATAGTCTGTCTTCGGTGACATCAGAGAAAGGACAGAGGAGGGGGAATCGGGGGAGGGGGGATTGCTCCCAGAAAATTATCGAAATTGGCGTACGAAAAATAGTTTTAGTAATCTTTGGTTGTATTTGGTTGCAAGGAGAGAAAAGAGTCGGGTATATTCAAGGTGCATGGAGAAATTTTCGAAATTGACGTCAAATATCGCAATTTTAGGAACTTTTTCGAGACTTCAGGGGAAAAGTAATGTTGGAGTTCTCTCCTAAAATTCTTTCAAAATTGAAATTAATTCGAAGCTATTTTTTGTGACCGCAGCTTAGGAAAGATCGGCGCTCTTCCCGAAAATAATCCGAAACTGAAGTTTTAAACAAGTATAGTTTTGGGTTATCTTTTTGACGTTGCTAGAGTGAGGGAGATTCAACCATCTCCTATCGAAAGTTTTCGAAATTGAAGTTTAAAACGCAAATTTAGGCTGTCTTTGGTGACGGTAGGGGATTTGGCGGCTTTCCTCCGGTAATTTCTCGGCACTATTGTTTCAAAAACACATTTTTGGCTATATTTGAAAACACTAGGAAAAACGTGAAAATATTCCGAACCAAAATATTTTTCGTAACTAAAATCCATATTAGGCTATTTTTGGAAAGGAAGGGTTTGGGGGCTCCCAAGTGGATATTTCTAAAAGCGCAATTTTATGCTATCTTTGGTGACGTTAACAAAACTGGGAAGCTTCGGCGGGTCTTTCGGATTTTTTTCGATATCAATATCTGAAAAAACCAACTATAGACTTTTGTCCATCTCACTTCGACGATTGATGGGTATATGCCCTAGCGCTGTGAAAAGTTACATAAGCCAGGCAGTTCTCCTCCAGAGTTTTTTAGAAAATCGTATTTTACGCATTGTTTGATAACGATGGGACAAAGAGCGGGCGGGGGTTCAGTGTGCCCTCACGAACTGGTTTTTGAAACTGAAGTCAATTTCAAACTGAGGTGGTGGGATTAGGGGGCTCTCTAAAGACGCTATTTGCGACTATCTTTGGTAGCAATGTTAGGGAATGGATTTCGATGCCCTCCATCGCAAAAATTTCGAAAAAGAATACGAAAAATGTCATTAAGCAAATTTTGATGACATTAAGAAGGGCTGTCCTCTGAAAACACATTTTGGATTTTAAAGCCAACATTTTCAGGCCTTGTTTGATTAAGTTAAGGTGGAAGGGGTGAATCAGAGATTTAATTGGGTCCTTAAGATCGGTGGTTCAAACAGCAAAATTTTCCGAAATTAAAGTCCTAAAACGCCATTTTAAGCCGCCTTTAGTCTTGTCAAGGACGTCATGGCATCCTTTTGGATCTTCGTTTTGGAGCTACGTTTAAATTTAATACTCGGGGCAAGAGCCCTGATCTGAAACTGGGCAGTTCATTCGTGATTTTAATTCGAAAAAAATGCTCTAAAGGGGGAAAATTACAAAATTTTAGTTCGTTATTCATATATGTTTGACTCTCAGGGGAGTCGCAATTTTCCACTGTCTCTCCACGCATCCGCGATTGTTGGAAACAGAATTTGTTGTTTGAAATGCGTGCGACAGTATCTAATCAGTATAATTTTTTAAAATATACAGTCGAGCCCATTTAATGGAATAGGCAATTTGCCAGGAAAAAATTACTCTATTAAGTGGGATATTCCATTATCCCGGGATAAACATAACACAATCAACGGTGTAGTACATTGGAATTTTATTACATTAAGCGGGATATTCTGTTATCCGATATTCCATTAAGCGGGCTCGACTGTAATATACAAAATATGTCTATATGTCTTCATTGTTTATGTCTATAAAAGCTTGAGGGGTAAACATTAGTGGCCGCCCTGGGCCTTGAGTGCTCCTTTTAGAAGACACCCTTTCATGCTTCAGGAGGGGGCCACTTCCCTCATCTCCCCTCCCCTGTATCCATGCCTGATTACCAGTTCTGTCCCAAATTTTGCAACCAAATGAAGCATGTGTGTAAAGAGTAGATATTAATGGACAATGAACCAACACAATGTTTCCTAACAATCTATTTTTCTTAAACTATGCTATGCTGTCGGGAAATTGGCACTTACTTTGATAATTGAACATTTAAAATTCAGCATATTTATTTGACTTATTATAAGTTATCTTGTGAGAAATTCTGCAGGAATTTTGCTTGATTAAAATAATTATATGATGCGGCCTGCGACCGCCCCTTATTTTGGCCGCCCTTGTGCGGTGCACACGCTGCACACCTGCTAGGATCGGCCCTGTTCCTACAAATATTAGTAAATGTTGAAATCTCAGACCATCTAGAACTAAACGATTAATGTTTTATCACCTTTTTTCTTATTTTAAGGCATTTCTCTTAGTCATTTGTTTGACAGTACAAATTCTTTTTTGCCAAACGAACAAATTATTTAGTTTCGAACTGAAAAAAATTTATTTCAATTCAGTAAAAAGTAAGGAAAATATTATTCCCTACTTTAAACTTACAATCAACTATATTCTACTATTTGTTAAAATGCTTTGACATCTATTATTATTATTATTATTATTATTATTATTATTATTATTATTATTATTATTATTATTATTATTATTATTATTATAAATTCGGCCGTCAGGGTATGATGGGTGAAAATTGCTTCTACATTCGAACGAAGTCATTGCCTGTTTTTTGGTTATATTTTGATAGTTGAAATTGTAATCCTAACTCCAGTGGATTAATCCTAAACTCCAATACCTAAACCTAGTTCCTAACAATTTTAATTCCATTTTTAAATAAATAGAATTAAAATTACAACTGTTACACGTGATAAATTATAAAAGAAGAGCAGTCACATGTTAATTTTTTAATTGATGCAAAAAAAAAAAAAAATCAAAATATAGAATTGAAATTAAAAAAAAAGGTCTGAATAATCATCTACATAGATTTGAAAAAAAAAAAAATTAATTTGGATTCTGAAATTTTGAATTCAAATTATGTTTTTCGCAATCACGACAAGACCTACTCATTGGAGTTATTCTTTCTAGAAACGGCTCCTGTCCCCCCCCCCAAGCCTGCCCCCCTCCTGAGCGGTTACGTGTGCATAGTTATGTGTGTGTGTGTGTGTGTACGTAGACTTGTGTGTATGCACGTAGGCGTGTGCGTAGTGTATGTGTGTGAAGTCGTGTGTTTGTATGTGTGTGAGCATGCGTGTGTGTAGGACATGGATGCCTCCGACCAGGAGAAGCGGATAGCTCAAGACCGGGGGACAGCCACGCCTTGAGGATGGCGGGCGGTGGTGCTGCAGAGGTCCCTGGTCCAAGCTGGAAAATGAACCGTAACATCAAAAAATGTCAAATGAGAACAATAAGAAACCGTGATTGCTCAAAAAAAAAAAAAAAAACATTCGCAGCAACTTGTTTAACGTAAAAAGAAATTAATAAATCGATCTCATTAGTTTTCTGTGCTAAGACTATGGAGTAGTAGTGCATTACGATTTTTATTAATAACATTCTTGCTCTCGATTCACAAATATAAAAATATACCGTAAAATGGTCTAACTTTTAGTATGGGGCATTTTTTGATGTTTTCAATGATAATTCCGTCTACATCTTTGAGTTAGAAGTTTGAGAACTTTAGCAATGGTAGCTATACATCCCGTCTTTTAAATGAAATTTTTTAAAAAAAATCTCAGTTGGGAAGAAGAGGAAGGGAATTTTTTTCCCCGCGGGGGCCACGGAGAAAATTTCACAGCAAAAGGGCGGTAAGTTGAGGAGCCGCCCCGGGCGGCAAACACTAGCTATGGGCCACTGGCCGTGGCCAGCTCAGAACTAATTTGAAATGAATTTGAATGCTAAATTTGAACAGTCTCACATGTTCAAATTTACGTAAACCTGAAAAGTAGTGCAGGAGCTGTGCTCCCGTGAGCTCCCATGCAAATTATGCCCTGGATGCAATTGTAACGTAAATTGTATTTGCATAGTATCTTTTGCAAATTTGTGCTGAGCCTGTAAGATGTAAATTTGCTGTGGTAAACGTTTTACTCTTAGGGTTACATCACTATTGGTATCAGTATAAATAAAAGCATACATATTACTAAATTACTTTTATGCTCAGTATCGTAAAATAAATAATAAATATGACAAATTTCGAACTTTTTACCATCTTCATCATTACTAAAGCTGATATAATATTTCTAAGAACAATAATCTACAGATTATTAAACAGTAACAGTTCTGACATTTGCTAAGTACAAATCATTGAAATGCTAAGAATTTTCGCTTTTGATTCAAAATTATTTTATTGTTTTAAATAAAATTAAAAGGTGAAGGATAGTCGGTACCTTATATATAAGTCATGTTAAATTGCTAAACTTTATGTTTTTTTTTTCTAAAAAGTTCTTATGCTAGAAACTTAAAATTTTTAGCGTTTACGGGTCCTTCTCCAGAAAGCGTAACTTTTGAACGCAAATATTTTTCAATTTCAAAACCCTTTGTTTTCGTTTTTTTTTTCACTCTTACATAGAAGTGTTACTTACTAGAAGTAACCATACACAATGGCCCAGCTAAGATCCAATTATTTTACTCGTGAATAAAAAAAAATTTAAAAAATGCCTTGTTCACGGAAATAAATTAAAAATAAATAAATAAATAAACTTTTATTGTTTAAATATCGAGGTCAATTTAATATCAAAGTAGTAATTTTGTTAATTGTGCAAAAAAATGAGTTATTTTAATGATAAGTGGGAATCTAATATTAAGCTCTCTTAATTCCTAGCTATCCTTTTAGTTCAGATGTGTGTTAAAAATAGTATTTAGTAAATTTACGAAATATACTGGCAATTTATAATTTTGTTAGAATGCCTAATATTGACGTATTTCCCCTCCAACATTTATTCTCTTCCCAGAAATAATGACATTGATAAGAACTGTCACGAATGTGAGGAATTTTCCATTAATATAGGCCTAAGGGATACATTTTTCAGGGAAAAATTTTATTTTTCTTCGTTGCTACAATCTGCACATGCTAAACATATGAAAACATGTTCACTTCTTTTTTTTACATTAATTTATATCCTCAAAATTCACGGAGGTGAAAGTTCACAATAACCGCACTTGGTTTTTTCCAAACAAAATCTATCTTCTTGTTTTCCAACAAAAATCTCACAACTTCTTTATGGTCAAAAATAAACAAAGGAGCTCCCTTGTATCAAGGAAAATAAAATGTGATGTCATTACTGCCACGTGTTAATGAGAAATTGCGCTTTGTGTTAAGGTAACGGAGGTGATAATTTATTGAGTGACATGATAACTTATCCTACTAAAACGAACTGAAACACAATACTAAAGAACTAAATATACTTACACAATTAGCATTTGAGACACTTGTGAAAGGAATAATAAATAAATAAGTATATACTTTTAATTAAATAAGATTTTAAGCAACATAAACAGTCACTTCAGGTGTGTGACATGCCACGGAGGTGTGACTCACACGTTGTGAACCAAAAATATGTTAAAATAAAAATTATTACTAAAAAATTGTTGTCAGGTTAAAATAGATATATTTTTGATGAAATTAAAAAGCATTGTTAAATGAATTGTTCCTTAAAGTTTTTTCTGTAAAAGGTGTGTGACAGAAAAGTTACACTCTTTGAAGAATGACCCTTACAAGATATATCTTAGAGTCTACTTAAATGATATTTTAAGGCAATTATTTTTTATTTCATCATTTATTAAATGTTAACCAATAGTCACTTTTTAATTGAAAAAAAAGGACAGTTTTTGACCACAAAAACAGCTGTTTGGAAAAAGGTGCGAATCATAAAGCAAGAATTTCACTTCAGTATAATTATGAACATATAAGTAAAATGTGATGTGAATTTCAAAGTAATATATTTAAAACAGTTTTCAAGTAAGAGGAACATGAATTTTTAAAATAGACTTTTTTGAGAAAATCGCGTTTGAATGCAAAATCGTGCGTACGTTTTAATACATTTCTGCCCTATTAATACTAAAACTGAGTTACTTTCCATCTAAATATTAATATGAATTCGGTGTCATTTGAAAGCTCTTGATTTGAATATTTTGAATATATAAAAACTGAAAAATTGTTTTTTTTTTGAGGTTTTAGGTTACCAAAGTCCCCAAAAGTTTGATAGATATGATTTTTTTTTCAATTTTCAAAGATGAAATTAATTGTAAAAAGCAGTTGTCTGTAGAATTTTAAACTTCAGTCTAAATAAGTTAAAAGTTCAAAAGTGAAAATCTACGCAACACTCAAAAGAAGGAAAAATACATGTATGAACAATGGCACTATGGTTTAAGTAATAAAAATATACATTTTTATCTATAATTTCATAAGAAAATAGAATGATCAAATATTTTGCAGAAACAACTAGGTACTTACTAATCAATGTTTTTTGCTTGGTATGGAAAAACAACACACAACGAAGTTAGAAATATGTCAGTTCTTCTCTCCCACCCAAAAGAGCTCTTACATTCGATTTTGCTTCAACGAAGATTTAGATCCTTTGCTTAAGAAGGGATTTCTATTATATTAGCGGTACTCCATTTTTCAGGCTAATATCTGACCTTCTGAAGAGACATTCCCAAGTCTTATTTCAACATTTCAATAACCTAACGAAAAGCTAAATATTTTCAAACATCCGCCGCGCTGTTCAAAACTATTGTGCCTTCAAATTTAAATCCACTATGAAAAATAACGGTTCTTTTAGTTGGATAAACATTATTATCTTTTCTCTGAACCAGGTTGACACTTTTATCTGTCTTATCTGGCAGCAAGCCGTGGTTGTGCAAGAGGGACGTATTTGATTGGTGCAAACTTGGAAGTCAGAGAGGTATGGTATATCTTTTGAATGAAATTTGATGCAAAGACTCTTTTATAGTACTCAAAAAAAGAATCCACAAGAATTGCGGTTTAGATAACAATAAGTATACCTTCAGACTGCACGTTTGAACTGAAAGCAAAAGTGTCTATAAATTTCCAACAGGAACAAATTGACGCAGTAGCCCCTCTCAAATAAGGGACAGTAGCCGAATCGAATAACGGAACTACTATAATACAGTTAAAGGTAGCAACCTTTTAGTTCTAGTTTCCACCCTGCGCCTCCTGATGACAAATAAGGAAACTACCATAATAATGTTCAAATATTAATATTAGGGAAAAAAACTTTAAATTATTTTGAAAGTAATTTTGCACATTACTTCAAATCTAATTGAAAATAACAATCAATATGAAAAGTAATAGTAAGAATTTAAATAAAAAAAATAAAAAATAAAAAGAAAAACATTTCTTTCAACTTTGTTAGAAAATTCTAGAGATGTGTCGATTAATCGGCAGTAGCGATTAATCGACATAATCGGTCACTTTACCGATTATTTATAATCGGCCAAATTTCGCCGATTAATCTGCAGAAAGAATATTTTCCAAAACAAATTTTCTTGAAGTATACCTTCAACAAGAAACTATGATGAGTACATTTATTAACAATAAATAAATGTAATTTTCTGCTAAGTCGTAAATTTCGCGAAAATGAAGGTATCGGTGATTTCGCGAGCTGAAAATTTAGCAAATTTTATATTAACCGAACCTAAAGTTGAAAAAGTTTACTTCATGAGGTTTAAATAATAACGCAAATTAAAGGTTTTCAGAAATAAATGCTTTTACAGTAACATGAAAGTGTACAGAGTAAAAACAAAAGAAATAGTTTGGAAATTGCGTAAAGCTAAATGAAATATTACAAAATAACCCCCACAGCTGATATTCACATGACACTACTATGAATGTATAATTATATATTATGTTTCGATGGAAATGTTTCGTATGTTAAAGATGGACAAATTACTAAAATAACAATAATTATTATGATCATTTAGCAACAGACGATTAATCAGTAATCGGTAATCGGTCAATTTGCTTATCCGTGCATCCCTAAAAAACACGGTAGAATTTTTACAGATCACTTGTCTAAAGTATTAAACTAAGTTTGATGAAGCTAAACTTAGCAAGAAATGTAAAAACTCTAATCAGAAAATAATAAAACTTAAACTTACATAAGTAAACTTATAACAAAAATGTAAAAAATTTTAAGTCCAAGAGATCAAAATTAAGATTTATAAAGTAAAACTTAACTAAGAAATAAGAATTCAATAATCACGAAATGATAAATCTTTGACTAACATGGCTCAAAACTTAAGACTTCTAACTCAAAATAGAGATAAAAACTGAAGTTATCTACAAAACGTAGGAAAAATTTCTAAAGTACGCATGAAAAAATATTGTAACTTATACTCAAATAGCAAAACTTAGAAATATTTTTTTTTATAAAAACTTCTAAAATATCAAATCTCAGTTTCGTTAAAGTTAAACTTAGGTTGAAACTTAGTGAAGTTAACCTTCTAACCACAAAGTGAAAAAACTTAAACTTCCATAGAAACACATTAGAATAAAAATTTAAACATTTCTAAATCCAAAAGGTCAAAACTTAAATTCATATTGTAAAACTTTGCAAAACGTACAAAAGCAAGAAATAATAAACTTAAGACTCACATAGCGAAACTTAATGTGAAAAAAAACTGGAGACTATATGTCTTAAAAACTAGAGACGTACCGAGTAGCACTTTGGCCGAGTAGACGAGTACCGAGTACTCGGTCTTTCACTACTCGACCAAGTACCGAGTTACCGAGTAGGGTCTGGTGGGGGAAAGTGGTCAGTGGGGTAAAGTGGTCATTCGTCAAATGAATGGCTATAGCTTGGAAATAAATGTTCGAATGAATGTGAAAATTTTATTATAGAGTAGGGCAGTTAGAAACTACATTTTGAATACAAAATTTTACAACTGGCAAAATTTTATTTGGTAATATTTTGTGTGAATATGAAAAGTTTTTAAATCCAAACACCTCTTTTAACTTCCTTGGGAAATTTTGTTTGTTAGAATTATGAACAGATTGACTGCACAGGAAGCTTCCTACATGTCTAAAGAACTCTTACTCATTAGCAGTTAGCTGAATCTCTTTTAGATAATTTTTTAGAACAATTTAAGTAAGATGGGGTAAAGTGGTCATAACATTAGGCTTAAACGAATATTGTTCTTCTAATATCACTTAATCGTTAAGTATAAGGCAGATATAAATTAAATTTTAATTTCACTTAATATGTATTGTTTTTACAGTAAACGGGGTTAAATATACAAGTATATTCATACGCATATACTCGTGTAGGCCCGTATATAGACGTATTCACATAAATGCACCAATAAATACGTATATGGGTATCTGCAAGTATTTTTAATCTATACAGATATGCATTCGACTATACACGTATATACTCACTTATACTCGTATATATATATATATATATATATATATATAACACTTATATACTCAGGTAGACACGAATATACGCGTACGTACTCGAGTAGACACTTGCATACAAGCATATGATATACAAGTAAACAGGGTGAGTTTAAACTTTTGGGCAAATTATTAAAACGTGTTAGAGGAGAGGATAAGAAGCAAGAATCATAATGAACATATGGTCACAAACACAATGCTGACGCACTACATGCACGCAAAGCCAGAAACTGATAGATGCAAAACAGGTCACAAATTTATATCACACACAGAAAATTTTACACAACATTTTAGGTTTAAAGAAATTTTTAATGCGATTGATGAAATTTGTGATCTGCAACTATAATACATGTGCGTCGCAATCACAAAGCACTCTCTGTTGTAATAACGAGACTTTTGAAAAAGTTCCATCTGTCGCTGCGCCTTTGTTGCGACTACAGGCCGTAACTTTTAACAATTACTCTAAATATTTCTTAAAAACTAAAATGTTGGGTAAAATCATCTTTGTGTAACAAAATTGCGATTTGTTTGCATTCATCAGTTTCTGGCTTTGTGTGCATGTAGCGCGTCAGCTAACTTAAGTTCCTTATAATTCTTTGCTTCTTATTCTCCCCTCTCACACTCCTTAGATTTTTACCCAAGAGCTTGGATTCATTCAGTAGGTATACATGTATATAAGCTTAAAAACTAGTGTATACATACATGTACTGATGTATGCACGTAAATGTACGTATATACGTCTATACAGGTATATAATCGTGTTTGCACAATTACATACGTATATACTCGTGCTTCATATATATATATATATATATATATATATATATATATATATATATATATATATATATATATATATATATATATATATATATATATATATATATATATATATATATATATATATATATGTGTGTGTGTGTGTGTGTGTGTGTGTGTGTGTGTGTGTGTGAGTAGACACGTACAAACACGCACTGGATGTATCCACGATTTAACTCGTGTATACTCGTATATGTGTGTATGTACACTTATATATGCGTGTATGCATCTACTGTACAGGTATATACTCAGGTATGCACGTATGTACTCGAGATACAAGTGCATACACGAATATGATGTTCGTTTACTCGCGTATATACCCGTACATACACGTGACACGTATATACTCGTGTAGACACGTATACACTCCTGTAGGTAATCACGTATACATGCTTATATACTAGTGTATACACGTATATACTTGAGTAGGCACGTGCACGCATGTATTTGATGCATACATGTACCTACTCATATATGAACGTGTTTACTAATGTTTACACACGACACGTATATACTCGTGTATACACACATGTGCTTGTGCATATACTTGTAATTATAAAAATAACAGAAATATACAAATATTAGGGTTGTTCATAATGGTTTTGCATCTATTTTTAACTATGACCACTTTATCCCATGCTATGACCACTTTCCCCCACCCTATGGGGTAAAGTGGTCATAAACACTTAGGGAAAAGAAAGTGTTATAAAACTACTTAAATCAATATTTATTTTCCTAAAACTCAGTGTACTGTGTTCTCTAGTAATGCAATGTAAAATAAAAACAAAAAAAGTTTGAATGTTTAAAGAATTTATTGTATGTATTATTCACATAAGTTGAAAACCTACGATTTTATGACCACTTTACCCCACCAGACCCTACTAATTATGTTTTAAGAAGAACTACCGATAGACATGTGATGAATTTTGAACTCATTGGAGTAGTAGTATAGGCCTCCACGGCCAGAAAAAAGATTTTAAAACAAAATTCCAGGTGAAATTTAATTACGCATAATTTAAAAATTTATTATGTGTCAAAAATTTTACAAAAAAGTTATTTTAAAAATTAACAATAAACAAATAAATAAAAGTTATGATTAATCAAGTTGGAAATAAAACAAGTTGTATCAATCTATTACAGTTCTAGTCCGACAAACGTAAATAATTTTTAATGCAAATAAAACAATCTTAAAGGCACAAATGTGCTGGAACACTGCAATCACGTGTTTCTGCGTTACAAGGAACGTCTTTTTCAGTGCATAAAATGTGTGCTCATGACTGTAAAGACATCCGACAAAATAATCTGACTTTTGTCGGATGTCTTTAAATCCTTAATCTCACATTTTATGCAATAATTTCGATTATTAAAATATTTTAATAGCATTTCCCCCGTAAGTATTTCTTTACCCAAAGTCATAACCTTTTTTTTACTCTTAAAAAATGACTGAATTTTGCTTCTCTGTATTGTTATCATTAAGCCAAAAATTTGAATCGGAAAAACCAAGGTTTTAAAAATTCACAATCTAAGCTTTCAAATGATTAGGAATACACTGCGATATGATTGAAAGGGTTTTTTGTTATAAGTCTATGACTATTCATCTTAAGGATCACTTAGAATGTTCCTGACTAAGGGTAAGTTGAAGTTGTCCTACACTAATATGTGATACAGAAAAAGTAGTTGCACCCAGATACACATCCATGGTTAACTTTTACTCTGATTAGATTTTATAAGTGTTATATATATTTTTTTCAACCTCTACATAGAATACAGTCTTATTTTATGAATGTAGCAATTGCAAATGGTTGCAGTATATTATATGCTTGTACTTTTTATCAATTGTAAAATCTGTCTTGAACAATATTCAATTTTTTAGAACTATTCGGTATTGGCCGAGTATCGAGTACTCGGCAAATTGGCCGCGAAGGCCGAGTACCGAACATTTACCGAGTACTCGGTACATCTCTACTAAAAACTAATATTCGTAAAGTAAAATTTACCCGAAAAACATAAAAGTATTTTCACGAGATGATAAAATTTGGCATACATAACAAAAACAAACGAGCTGATGTGTGCATCACATGACTTCCTTTTACTTCTATTTATTGTCTTTTTCCCATTATTGGCAATTTTAAAGTGATTCAATAGTTTACTCTCTAAATATCACCGACAGTGGCCAAATCGAAATCAGATTCAAAAAAAAAAAAAAAAAATCTCCAAATTTGTCGCCAAATTGGCGACAAAGCTTGACGACCAAAAAACTGGCGATATATCGCCAAGTGTCCGCCAAATTATAACACCACTTGAGTTTACATCGAAATTAGCAATGATTTCCTCTCAAAAAGGGCAAAAGACCTCCTTAGAAACATCCGAATGCAACCAAAACGGAAGGTCCTCAACTAGACCCCACTAGGAGTCTACGTATCAAATTGAAACTTTCTAGGACATACCGTTTTTGAGTTATGCGAGGTACATACACACATACATACATACGCACATACATACGTATATACTGACGTCATGAGAAAACTCGTTGTAATTATCACGGGGATCGTCAAAATTGATATTTCGGGGGTCTATACGTTTCTAGGCATATATCCACGTGTGATCGAGTCTTAAAAACCCCAACATTCATTTGGAGGTGAGCAAAATAGAAATTAAGGCCGATTTTTGAGTGAAAATTTTTTCGCGAATACAATACTTCCTTTTTTGCAAAAGGAAGTAAAAAATCGTAGAAAAAAGAAATTTAAGTGAGAAATATTGAAACTGAGATTTATCTTGTTAAACTTGATAAAATAAATGAAACTTATACAAACATTGCACAACGTAGAACAAAACATTTAAAAAAAATTCTAAGATAAAAATATGAAAACTGAGATTCACCTTGCTAAACTCGATAAAAAGAATAAACAAAACTAAGATTCATCTTGTAAAACTTAAGTGAAAAATATGATAATACGTACTAGGGTAAGGGTAACGACTCCGGTAATTGGTATTTTAAGAGTTTGTCCTTAAACCTACCTGTGCTTCCATTACTTAGAAAAAAAAAAATTCACTTGCAAATATTTTTGTATCAAAGAATGAACATCGATTCATCTATATAGCTCACTAAAAGCAAAAATATTTGAATAGATATTTTTATAAAAATATATGTATAAAAAGTTTCCAAAATCACCTGTAATTGGCACCTGATACACCAGTGTATGACACCTTGTGATCCAGTGATTGGTACATATTTATATAAAAGAATAAAACTGGAAAATCACTTTATTTTTTACTTTTCGATTAGGGTAAACCGGGGCACGTTTACGAGGATTTTTTTCAATGAATTTTCTAATTTTTATGTTTGAACCTAGGAAATTTAGACATTGTAGTTTTATAAAGCACTAATGAAGTCAAAATTTGTATATTCAGTTGTTGCTCAGCTTGTGTTTTTAACAGTAAAAAAAATGTTTTTTAAGTCCAAGTTGGTTGCGTAAACTTGCATCGAGTGGGGTACGTTTACGTATAATAAAAATGATACCAAAGGGTAAGTGATATAGATATTTAACCAAATTTAAATGTTGTAATTAGTGAATAAACGAGCTGGAGACAGGTTTATCATGTGAGCTTCATTCATTTATTTTGAGAATAACGTACAAAGAGCAAATTTGGAATAAATCGTAAAATACACGACTCTTTTCACCATCATTTTAAATTCCAAAAGGAAGAGGAAAAAAAGAAAAAATTGAATTCAATTTTAGTTTTTAACATTGCGTTTTGCTGCATTCTAAGGGGCAAAATCTATCCTTTCG